>NW_027192537.1:394098-402970 GCF_041956765.1 Thermoascus crustaceus | reverse complement strand
GGTGGTCAAAGTGTAACAACAGGCCTAGGACTTCTTAGGCGGAGGGCCGTTGGGTTTATCTTGAAGGACAGAAGACAAGGGAAAAGATAGATAATAGTCATTACTAGCAATGCTAACTCTAGGATTGCTATCTGAGTTGACCACAGGGTCCTAATCCCCATGGTTAAGGAGCGTCTTTATATACATGATTCTGTAGACCCTTTTGTGGTCCATCTTGTAGTCCACGGGTGGACTACTCTATGGACTGTATAGTCCCTCTGGTAGTCCCCCTGTTGGACTACTTCATGGACCATGTAGTCCCTTCAGTAGTCCCATATTGGACTATTCTATGGACTACTTGGTCACGTGTCATGAGGGGTAGCATGCTATTTCATGCAAGACCCGTGCCGATCGTAACAATGTAATCCACAAGCGAGCTGCACACCTAACTGAGCTGCGCACCTAACTGAGCTGCGCACCCCTCAATGCAACTGTGTCAACTATTTAAATTTGAAGCTATTCAACCCACCCAAAACAGCAATTATATACAAAAGAAATTACACATTAAATGTGCCCTATTATACTATAATTACTGCACTTTAGTAGGGCATGCTGGCAGTGTAAAGAAGCTGAGAAGGCTGCTTCTCCAGCTGCAGCAGCTGCAGCAGCTGAAGCTTCTGAGGCCTGATTTCTAGCTTCTATAAGATTAAATAAAGTTCTAATAATATAGTTATAGTTTTAAATAAATTACTAGTAGAAGTTATAGAAGTCTAGAAAAAATTATATTTTTTTAACTATAATTAAAGGCTTTTAATCTCTAATTACTAATATTTTCTTAGAATTAATCTCTATTCTGTTAGTGCTCACAATAAAGCTAAGATATTTAATCTAAATAATATAAAACTTATATTTTTTAACATCAGTCTGCAATTCTGCTTCTCTTAATCTATTTAAAATCTTAATAATATGCTTCTGGTGCTTCAGTTTATTCTCTAAGTAGACTAATATATTATTAATAAATACTATTATAAACTAGTTTAGATAATTAAAAAAGAGGTTATTTATATAGTGTTAAAAAGTAGTAGATCTATTAATAGGTTTAAAAAGTATTATTTTATACTTAGACACTATAGTAAATTTAAAAATAATTAAATTTTCTAACTTTAAGTTTATCTGTATTTTGTAAAAAGCTTGTTAGATATTCAGCTTGGTAAACATCTTTGCCTAGCTTAGATATTTTAAAGTCTTATTAATTAATAGCAGAGAGTAACGTAATCAATCACTGAGCAAAACAGATCACCAAGTGAAACACCCACCAACACCATTATTATTAGATATCTAATTATCTCACTACACCACCCCTAAATTGAAGCTATTTACATGTAAAATAATTGCCTATTTACTAGGGCAGCTAACCCTAGTATAACCTTGAATATTGCAGTTGCTGCACCACAGTGGTGCACATCTTCTAGGCTGCATATCAGCTTGGTCAGCTGCCTCTGCCTGCAATTCTGCAGCTTGCTGAGCAAGCTGCTGGCCTTCTTCAGCAGTTAAAATCCCCCCAGTAGTAATATAGGATCTAGCTGTCTCTTGCTTGTGTTTTTAATATTGATTAGCTATATATAGTTGCTTGATTTCATGCTCTAAAAGCACTGCATTATTTATTGTGATTTGGCAGCCCTTGACCATTTAATCAACTGCTTAACTAATTAGACTGGGAGGACTCTGTGTATGCTGCTGCTAAAGACACTTGATTAGCTCTGACTGCTTCTTAAGCTCCCTAGCATTCTTTAATGTCTCAGCAGTCCAGCTAGATGACTGATTGCTATGGGATATGCCTGATGGTGTAGGTGTTTTCAATTGAATATGAAGCTGGTCAAGCACCTGCTCTGGCTTATATGGAACCAGGCCTGATGCAGCAAATCCACTGCATATATTAGATGCAGTCAGAGCTTGCAGATATACTTACTGGTAGATAGTGATAAAATCCTCCTTGTCAATATGATTGATGCTATGCTGCATATAGATCTGGGTTTGCTGCCCATATGCATGTTTTAATGGCCCAAAGCAGGCAACATTAAGTGGTTGTAATAGATGTGAAGAATGTGGTGGTAAATATAGAGGAATAATCATATTCTCAGTGCAGAATTAATTAAATTCAGCAGATATATGGCTACTATAGCCATTAAGAATTAGCAGGTGATATCTGCCTGCTGTACAAGCTTTGGTATGCTTATTAAAGACATTTCTTAGCCAAAGCATCCCTAGCTCATTAGTGGTCTATCCATTATTGCTAGTCCTAATTGCCCAGCCCTTTGGTAGATCTGGATACCAATTAGATTGGTGATTCTTGCCAGCAAAGATGATCATTGGGGGCAGGGCCCAGCCAGCTGCATTGATTGCCTCAATCACAGTCACCCATTCTTAATTCCCTGGTTGTATTGCTTTAGGCCAGCCCCTAGATTCAGAGCCAGTAACAATCTTTGCTGTTGATATCATGTTCATTAAAAAGCCAGTCTTATCAAAGTTGTAGATATCCTGTTTAGTAATACTATATTTTTGTACAGCCTTCAGAACACACTGAAACCACTCTTTAATAAGCTTTGGATCCTTATATAGAGCCTGTTGATGATCATATCTGCAGCTATATTTGGATTTAAGCTCATGGTGGCAATTAATAAATCTTCAGATCCAACATTGGCCAACAGTAGCTGGTGCATTTAACCAGCTAGATAGTAATAGACTGGCCATATCTTGTATAATGGTGATTTGTGGTGGTAGTCCCTGTTGGTTCATTAATAATATCCATTTGACAAGCATAGATTCTTCAGTGGTAGTGAGCTTTTTGCTGTTTGGTGTTGCATCTATGCATGCAGTATGCCCACATAGGCAGTGGTAGAGTGTTGAATGTGGCACATTATATGCCTGTGCAGCAGCCCATATGCTTTTAAATTGACCATTATTGAAAGCTTTAATTGCAAGCAAGATATGGCCCTCTTAATGAACTGCTGAATCTGCTATTTTGTGTGGCATTTTGATGGTTGAAGTTGGATGAGTGTGTTGTGTAGTTTGGTGGGGTGTTTCACTTGGTGATCTGTTTTGCTCAGTGATTGATTACATTATTGGTTCTTTTTAATAATATTATTTAGCTTTTAGTAATTTATATAAAGGTGTAGATCTTTATTGGCTTTTTTAATAAACAGTATAGATAATGTAAAAAATACTCTATTAGAGACTATAAAGCTTTTATTCAGATTCTTTATTAAATACTTTTTAATAGCTTTTAATTCTTTTGCAGACTGCTTGTATAGAGAGCTATATTTTAAAGTATTTTTATTAGTTAATTTAATTTTATAATTATACAGTTAGTAAGGTAATAGCTTGTTAAAAGCCTTCTTAAAAAATATCTTTTTATAGTCTATATTAAGCTAGTAGATTTAAATTAATTAAATTCTCTTTATTATTATTACTGCTTATAGAGTTTATTTTTTTCTTTAATAATTTAATTAATTTTATAAAGGCTTATAAGAAAGATCTTACTTTTATACTGTTAAGTAGTTTAGTAGAAATCTGCAGTTTTAATTAAAGCAATATTAATTCTAAACAGTTTTTTTAGAGATTTTTTAGATAGTAGAGATTAATATCACTCTATAATAGAATTTCTGCCTTAAATTATATAGTTTATCTTTACTATATTTAAATGCCTATTTATATTAAAACTGTGCAGAGATTGATATCTAGATTTTAATATTAGAGTTTTTCTTTAAAGAGTTGCTTTATTCTTTATTACTATTAGTTTATTCTAATAGTCTGTATTCTGCTAGTACTAAAGATTAGATTTTAGTTGTTTTAAAACTGCTTAGAGCATAATCTTCTTACAGACTAGATAAATTCTATTAATCTCTAAGTGCTGGTCAGACTAAATTAGATATTTATTATGCATATTCAGCTATATATTATACTTCTTATACTACTTCTGCTCTAGTATTATGTTAGACTAATCTAAATTAGTAATTAGTATAAGTATATTAGTTTAGCAGCATCTATTTACTGCTAGATATAGTATAATAATATATATAATTTATTCTTCAGTCTTGCTATTATAACTTATTATATATATAAGATGCTTCTTAACTATAAATATTAGAACTTTATAGTCAACTTATTTATTAATTAAGTCTATACAGTTGTCTGAAGAATTTAAATATTTACTTATTCTGAACTTTCAGTTTAAAGTCAGACTTAAAAAGACAAGTTATAATAATTATTTTATATTTTTTAAAATAAATTCTGTTATTTAGAGTTTTAAGCTTTCTATAACAAATATTTCCTACTTAAAATATATACACTATATATAGTGAAGGCTTGCCTAGATTAGAATTTAAGTAGAGTAGAATAAGAACAACAGAATTTTAAAATAAATTGTTGCTAATATATATTTAATATTTTTTCTCAGATAAACAGTGATTTTAGTATGTGTATAGCTGCTTAAATATAAGGTAATCTAAGCTAGTAGCTCTGCTACTAACTATTTATAATAATATAGTAAAATAGTCTAGCAATCTTTTAAATACTTTTTCTAATTATCTGTTAAGCAGTTAAATTCACAGTTATAAAAGCAAGTATTACTACAGTATAGTATATATAATTAGAATATACTGCTAGAATATACTTTAGCTACTATATAACTAATTTCTAGTGTTAATATAGCTTATAAAAAAGGCAGTATATAGTAGAGAACTAACTAATTTATCTAAATAATTTATATTTCTACTACTTTAATTGTAAGTCTGTAATATGCCTGCAACAGTTTTATATAACTAAATTAACTTAGTGTAGACCTTTTTCAATATATAATAAACTTATTTAGAAGAATTTAAATTAGCAATACAGAAGAAATAAATAGTGAAGAACACTTACAGTTAGAATTCTTTAGCTTACTTATATTACAGCTGGACTAATTCTGCTAATAGCACTTTTTACACCTTGAAAAAATTCTGAGTAATATAATTATTACCTTTTTTAATCTCTCTCTTCCTCTTTAATAGCAAACAGTGTGTATTAGATATAGATATAGTAGTGCTTAAATAATTAATTTTAATATTTAGAGAAGGATATTCAGCTTTTTAATTACTGTTTATACTTACCAGTTATAATATATAACACTTATAAGAAAGAAAAAGAATATAATACTAAAAAGGTAGAAAACACTGATATAAGTTAAGTAATATTTAGACTAAAAAGTTTTAAGAGAAAGAGTATTGTTATAGTATAAACATTAAAAAAAGAAAGAACAATTATATAACTAAATATTTTTTACAGTTAGATTTTAAAAGATTCTCTATTTATAATTTTAACAAGATTACTATAATCTATAAATTACTATAATTTTTTTAGACAGAATTCTATATATATAGAAATACTTCTTAACTATATAAGAAATAGAAACGCCCCAGAAGAAAGGCTCTTTAACAATAGATGGGCGACTAAGTGTCTTTTAAAGTTTCTGGCAACCACTACTATAGAGTGCTTTCTGCAGAAAGCATTTTGTGAAGCACAGAGGGCCCAACAGAACAATAAACTTGGACTAGAAGAAGTGAAAGCAGCAGAATAAGTGGAAGATAGTTAAAGAGAGTGGGTAGTCTGAGTAGCCAGCAGACCTACCCAGGTGATATCCAGACAGCAAGAACTACCAAGGAGAGCTTATAAGAGGTGGTTCAGGCAAGAAAAAAGTTTAGAATAACTAGAAGTTAGCAGAGTGATCTCTAAAACTATGCAGAGGCAGCAGTTAGCTGCTGCTCAGAATAAGATGTCTGTTATAGCTGAAAGACTCTATATAAATGTTAAACTTATTAAATAACAATAATAATAAGAAATAGAAGCTTTGTAGTTAATTTAAAATGTTTAAAATCTATTAAAATATATTTCTATAGCTATAGAACTAGAGATATAAATAATAGCTGTAATAGTTTTAGAGATTATATAGATTTTAGCTTTATTAATATATTTAATAGTTAATTATACATTATTTAATATTCTAAGTTATATTTAGCTAGTAATATCTCTGTAATGAATTTTCTTATTTTAAATAAATAATAAAAATCTAATAATATATTTTATTTAGAAGTCTAAAGATTTCTCTATAATAGCAGGCCTAAAACTTCTAGACTGAAGATTTGTTAAGTATATATAAAAACAGAAAATAAGAAGGAAGTAGATAAGTAGACTATTATTATTAGCAATATTCTGCTATTACTATTTTAAGTTAACTACAAGATTTTAATCTCTAGTGTCTTTATATATATTACTAATTAAAATAGTTCTGCTAATTAAAAAACTAAATTAAAGATCTTTTATTAATTTATATAGTAATATTTATAAGCTAAAAAATTATAAAAATAGTTATAATATAATTTACAAGCAAGTAAAATATATAATGTCTTACTACTGCCTACTATATTTAATAACTATATAACAGCAATATCTAAGATTAGAAGTATATACACTATATATTAATTGTTTAGCAGCTAGAGTATACTCTAGCAGTATGTTCTAATAAATTGTATATACTGCACTGTAGTGGTGCCTGCTTTGCTGGCTGTAAATCTCACTACTTAACCACTCCTTTCTGCCTTTGATTAGCTTGCTAAGCATGTTTCTGCTCTTCTTATCTATTAGAATACCTTCAAGCTATATAGAATTTAAATATATTTCTCTTTCTTTTCCAGTGCTGATTGGTGGCTTATAACTTCTTATTTTTCTGTGCAAGAAGAGCTGTATTATGTATTACAATCTGACAGCTCTTGACTAGTTGATTAAGAGCTTAATTTGCTAAACTTAAAAGACTAAAAATAATATTTTAATAGATATTTAAAAATCTAAGTCTTAAAGCTTTAATAATTTTTTAACATTATAAAATGTCTCAGAAATTTAAAATGCTAATTAATTACTATAAAATATAGTAGATGGTATTAGTGTCTAAAGCTATAAAAGCATTTAAGCTAATATAAAACTAAGCTAGTAGCTGCAAATCCACTGCTAATATCAAATATAGAGCTTTTATTTACATAAATTAATATATAATAAAAAGTTATGTTTATTAATATAATATAATTAATGCTAAAATATATATTAAATCTATTCTAATTAAATCTGTTCTAATTAGATATATTTAAAGCTATATACTCTATTCTCTAAAATCTAAAGCTGCAATAAAACTAGCAGACTAATAAGGCTAATTCTTTAAACTATATAAATTACTAAAAAGTATTTAATTTAGATTTATTTATTTTATTATCTGCTTTAAAGCTCTGTTCACTACTAAATATAAAAAACTTAATGTAATTGAACTGTGTTCCCCACTGAGCTATGTGCCTAACATGACTGCATTAAATATATAAAATTTGAACATATTTTATTCAACTAAAACTGCTTTATATACAAAAGAAATTAGAAGAAATTGTGGCTAAAACATTAATTTATCTTATACTCTATAATATTGCACTTACTGCATCTTAGTAGTACTTATATATAGTGCTTAAGCAGCTATTTTTAGAGTAGATGCAGTAGAAGCTTTAAAAGCCTGATTTCCAGCTTCTATCTCTTGCTTTCTGAACTAAAAAACTTTCTTTATAAGCTATCTGCTTATTAGATTGCTGGTACTTTTGCTTCTGTCTTTTATTTACAGTATATAGATTCTAATTTTCTTTTGCAAGAATAACTGCACTATTTATAGCAATTTAATATCTCTTAATAAGCTGATTTAAAGCTGCATTAGCTGGGCTTAGAGAACCCTGTATATATACATTACTTTAGAAAGATTTTAATTGCAGTTGCCTGAAACTCTAACTTAGCAAGGTTATAAAGTGTTTCTAATATCTAGAGAGTCTAAGTATTGTCTAATCAGCTGCTAAATAGTGTAGAAGTCTTAAGCTGGATATAAAGCTTTGTAAGAACTTAATCAGAATTAAAAGAGACTAATTCAGTTGCTGCAAAGCTATTAATAAGATTCTCTGACTTATATATCTCTGTATAAGCATATAAATAGACTGCAAGAAAATCAAGCTTATCAATATAGTTAATACTAAAATATATTTTATTCTTAACTATATAGCTATATACTTACTTTAAAACAGTAAAATAGCTGATATTTAGTAACTGCAGAAGATATCAAGAATATAGTAATATATAGATTAGAATAATATTATTCTTTATATAGATTTAATTAAACTATAAAGTTAGATAGCTTCTATAGCTATTTATAATTAATATTTAATATCTTCTCTTTATATATACAGTTATAGATAAAATAAAGATTATTTAAAGCTATAAGATTTTAATTATATTAATAATCCATTTATTAGAACTTTTCTCAATTATTTAATTAGATAATAGACTTAATTTCTAAAATTATATCTTTTAAAGATATACTGCTAAAAACAATATAAGATAATAAAGCATATTTTGTAGTATTAATAGTTTTAATTATAGTTATATATTTATTAATTTCAGACTGCAAAAAATATAGATAATTATATATTTTAGCTCTAGCTACTATCTTAATAGTAGCTATTAGATCTATTACAAAGCTAGTCTTATTAAAGTTGTATATATCTTTCTGCAGAATACTCTTCTTTATAATAGTATTCTGTACAAGATTAAACTATTTCTGAATAATCTTTAAATTCTTATATTTAGCTTACTAGTAGTTATATTTTTGTGTGAATTAGATTTAAAAGGTGATCGGCAAGTTATTAGAGAGTACTTAAAAGAAGAAAAAACGGGTTATTATCGTGGGAAATGAAAATTTACCTATCTAAATAAATAATATTTAACATAAAGGCATGGCCGGGTAAGGTAGAAATATCTTACTTTCTTTTCACTGTATGCTGAA
>NW_027192537.1:325788-393845 GCF_041956765.1 Thermoascus crustaceus | reverse complement strand
AAGCTTATTCTAGTACTTAATAAGCTTATAAATCTAATTCTTTTTTAATCTGCTGCAGAGATGCCTTTAAATTATATTAAGTAGTAAGAATATTAACTATATCTTATATAGCTGCTGGCTAGAGAGATACTCTTCGCTTATCTATAGATAATATTTATTATATAATTAAATTCTTCTTAGTAATTAAACTTATACTTATTGGCACAACTTTTATATTTGTTCTTACTGTTATTAACTCTGTTATATAGTGTTAACTGTAAAATATTGAAAATATATACTGCTTCAGCAGAACTACTAACTTAATTCTTTTAAATAGCTGATATAGCTAATAAGATTCTCTCTTCTTGTTCGATCAAATTCTTTAGCTTTTTATGCTGTTCTGGTGGCATAATAGTGGCTTGAATGGCATTAAATAATAAATCTGACACAGTTATGTTGGGCACACAGCTTAGTAGTGAATTATGTTAATTCTAAACTTTATTATTGATACTCTTTAATAAGACAAAACTAAGCATTCTAAGATTGTTCTAGCTAAATATAAGGATAATAGACAACTGTTTATACTATAAAAATTAAAAGACCATATTATAAAAAACTATATTATTATATAAATTCTATAAAAATTTTCTGCTGGCTATTTTAAATATAATTAAATATATAATTGACTATTCTAAAGATATTATTAGCTTAATATATATCTTTAAATAAATTTAAGTTTTTATATAGACTTGATTGTATATTTATTTATTAGCTATAAATATAATATTAAAATAATATATTTTATTATTTATAAAAGTATCTATAATATTAGAAAAGCTAATTATTTATATTTAAAAGCTTTATATGTCTATTTAAGTCTATATTATCTAATTAAAATCTGTATTACTTATAATTTACTAAGTCTATAAAAAGATTATAAGCTTCTACTGTTTCTAAAACAGTTTTTAAGTCTTTACCTGACTAAGCATTCTAAAATATTAAAATAGACAATTTTTCTAAATTCTATTACTAAAATTAGTAAAAAGATTATTACAAGCAATATAATTATACATTATAAAATAATTAATAAAATAAACTCTTATTAAGTAATAAATCTATCTGAGAAGAGATCTAACTAGCTTAATTAATTAAACAGCTTTAAAGTGTTTAGAGATATAAAATCTAAATTAGCTTTATTAAAATTATTTAATATCTAATTAGATTTAATATACTATATTTAAGATAATCTAAATTATAAAAGTAATAGTTATTATTTAAAATAGTGTAAAATTAGCTATATTTACAGATATCTAATATAGTAAATAAGCTTTTTAAGTTAATATATTAATAAAGCTATAAAGTATTTAATATAATTAAAAATATAATATTTAGAACTATAATAAAATATATTCTTAAATTAATCTAAATAAAATAGATATAGCACTATAAAATAGTATATTATAGTTTATAAAAATTAAATTAATATATTAAAGTGCCTTTAATTATTTATATATTTATATAGAGCCTGTCTAACTATTACATATTTATAGATTCTAGTTAAAGTTATAGATAGTAGATTTAAATTTAACTATATATAGAGATAAAAATACTATAATTAAATATTATAAGTTTAGTCTAAATAAGACTAAATATAGATACTTAATCTTAGATAAAATATTAAAATAAAAAATAAGAGAAAGATATTAATTTAACTATTTATAAATAATAGCTTAGTTAATAAAGTAGTTACTAGTTACTACTATAATTTCTACATAATGTAAGCAGACAACAAGCAGTCTAGCCCCTTAAAGAAAAATTACATCCACCAACACACTAGATATTGAAGCTTTAATTGCAACAAAATTGGATCCATTTAACTATATACTGAAAGATCTCTATATATTAGGGCATTTAAGCTGATTATAGCCAGTTTTATTATAATTACTATATTTTAAGTCTCTACATGGCAGTCTAGATAATAATGCCTGCATCTTCTGTTAATCCTGCTTTTTATTAAGTTGCTGTCCTTTCATGCCTATCAAACTTCTATAGTTTGAATAAAGTGTCTTGCTGTCTCTTTCTTCTTTTATAACATTAATTTAAGGCATGAAGCTGATTAACTTCTTGTTGTAATAGGATAATATTCTGCATTGTGACCTCCACACTTTTAATTACTTTATCCACTGCCTGATCCACTATTGACAGAGATATTTGATTTTTTTAATTCTGGAGATATTGAATTCACTTCTTTTGCTGATCCAGTTGATGCATATTAGCTGATATCTTTCCTGAATTAAAGAACTGATTGCTATATTCTGTTAATGGTGGTGTTAGGGTTTTCAGCTTAATATAAAGCTTTGAAAGCACTCTATTAGATAAGAGTGGAATTAGGCCAGTTGCAGCAAACCCACTTTAAATATTTAATGCTGATAAAGCCTGTTAATAGACTGTAGAGTAGATAGATAGAAAATCTTTCTTGCTAATAGTATAGATCTTATTCTTTATTATCTCTGCAATCTTCTAACCATATGGATGTTTTAATAGTGAAAAGCAGCTTATATCTAATGGTTGAAGTAGATATGAAGAATGTGATGGCATATATAAAGAAATAATCTTTCTTTCTGTATAGAATCTATTAAATTCTGCAGTGGTATAGCTGCTGTAACTATTTAGAATTAGAAGATAATATCTGCCAACAGTACAAGATGTTGTATGCTTTTTAAACATCTCTTAAAGCCAGTGAAGGCCTAATATATTAGTTATCCAGCTATTATTGCTAACACTGATTTGGTAATTGCTTAGAACAGCTTTATACTACTAAGATTAGTAATTCTTTATTATAAGAATAATCTGTAGAGGTAGAATCTATTCAGCTATATTTACTGCAATAATTGCAGTCATCTATTTATAATTCCCAGATTGTATAGCTTCTGTATGGCTGTTATATGTTTCTGATCTACAGATAACTTTAGCTGTTGAAATTATCTCTATTTAAAAGCCAGTTTTATCTATATTATAGATATCTTGTTCAAGAATTCTGTGCTTTTAAATAGTATTATAAAACTGCTTAAATCACCCTCTAATAAGCTCTGGATCTTCATATTTAGCTTATTGATAATTGTACTTTCAGCTGTATTTAGAGCAAAGTTCTGTGTGGTGCTTAATATAGCAGTTGACTTATTTCTTATCAATAGTTATTTTGGGCAAAGATAACTGTGCAGAAAGCAATAACTGTGCCAAATAGTATACTGTTGATAATTAAGAGAGTAGGCCACATTAATCTAGATCTAGAATTTATACTAAAAGTGTAGATTCTTCAGTATCTGTTAATTTGCAATTAAATCTTTACAAGAAGAGATTTCTTTAGCACATCTAATGTTGTTAGAGAGATATTATATGCTAAGGCTGCTTTAGAAATTAACTTAAAAAGGCCCTTTTTATAAGCATTAAGAGCTAATTGAACACACCCTTTCTTTAAAATATTATTATCTGGTGCCATTATAGCCAAAAAAGGCTGGTATAGAGGGGTTGTTAAGGTGCAGTACATAGATTTAGAGCTTCAGACTGCTTGTTGTCTGCTTATGTTATTTCATAATATTTTACTAATTAAATATATTAAATATAAGCTAAATATATATTATAATCTCTATTAAAATACTTTAGAATAAAAAGATAATAAAATCTATAGCTAATTTAATATTTTATTTAATATACTAATATTATAGACTATAAATATTATATTAAATATTAATTTTGTAATAATTAGCTTTAAATTATTACATTATTATTCTACTTACTGTAGCAAATTAGTATAAGAAAAATAATATAGCTTAACTTTAAAGATAAAATAATTACTAATAAAGACTGCTATAAGAAAAAGTATGCTAGCAGTTTAGCATCAATATAACTTTCTGTAATTAATCTTCTTGTATTAGTTAGCTACTTTAAGAATCAAGTATTATTCTGATATTATTACTGAACTTCTTGCATGCAACTATTAATAGTAGTATATTCTTAGCTTAATTTAAAGTTTCTAAAGAGTAAATTCTGGGAATTTTTCTTTAGCAGAGACTTAGAATATGTTATCTTTTTATTATTAATATTTTCTTTTTTATCTATCTTTATTTCTTTTTTAAAAGTTAATTAAATTTTCTATTTAATTTTTTATTTTTATATTATCTACTTCTCAGAACATACTAATTATTATATTAAATACTCTAGAGCTAGTCTTATAGCTTTAAGCATTCAGGTATATAGACTATTACTAAATAGCAAAAATTGATAATATAATAGTAATTCTTAAATTATGCAAAAGCTAAAAATTTTATTAGATTAGCAATCTTTTTTAAAGATTTTATACCTTCTAAGCTAGGAAATTAATATTACTGTATTAAATAATATAATAAAAGTGCTAGACAAATACTAAATCTCTAATATTATTAGAACTTATATAAATTATTAGATTAATTGTATGTTCAGCTGAAAGAACAGTAAGAAAACTACTAGAAATTATTAAATAAATTAAGTTAATATAAACAAATTTTTAGCAGCTATCTCTATCTTTATTATATATTTTATATTTCTTTTAAGTCAATAACCTTAACAAGACTATTATCACTTAAAATCTTAATACTATTCATAGTATTAAAATTAAAGAGCAAATAACTATTCTCTAAAAAGTTAATCTATAAAAAGTTAGATAACTTAATTATTTATATCTAACAGAAAGGTTTTATAAAATATTGCTATTTTTTTTTTAGATTAGCAAGGCTACTATCTATCTTAGTTCTTTTAATAATAAAATATAACTATATCTGCTATATAGACAGTAGTTAATCTATAAAATAACTTATAATTAATATCTGCTACTATAATCTTTATAATCATTTTAATTCTTAACAACAGTAGGCAGTAATAATAACTAGCTGAAATTATTAATAATAATATTAGCAATTAATAGTTAAAGACTAGCAGATATGAAATTCTTTTATTTTAATATATTTTAAAACTAGAGCCTGTAAATAAGAAAAACCAAAACTATTACTAAAATATCTATTTTTTATTTATATTTATAGCAGAAAGTAAAGACACTTAAAAAACTAGCTTGAATTTTAATATTTATTTTTCAGAAAGCTAATAAATAGTAGAATTCAGAAGTTAATAATATTATATATTAGTCTAATTTATACTATAAATATTAATGATTTGTGCTAGATGCTAAAAATAGTTTAAATTACTGCTTATCTAAGTATTATTATTTAACTATAATGTAATCAACTACTGAGTGGGCCACACTACTGAACAGGCCACCTAACTAACCACTACCAAATATTTTAAAATTGCAATTAGATTATCAACACAGCAAGTATTAAAGCTATATACACTATATATTAATTGCCTAGTGCCTAGAGCATTCCACTCTAGTATAACCTACTATATTATATGTGCTGCACATTAGTAGTGCTCACTTTTGTGGCTGTAGATCTGGCTGCTCAACCACCTCTTTTCTTCTTTTAATCAGCTTCTTAAGCATATTGCAGTCCTTCTATATCTGTTAGAATACCTCCAGTAGCTATATAGAATCTAGGTGCATTCCTCTCTTTTTTTAGCACTGATTGGCAGTCTGTAACTCTTTGTTTTTCTGTGCCAGAAGAACTGCATTATGCATTGCAATCTGACAGCTCTTGACTAGTTGATTCAAAGCTTAATTTGCTGGACTTGGCAGGCTTTAAGAATAATGTTTTAATAGATATTTAAGAGCCCAGGTCTGAAGCTCTAATTTCTTGATATTATAAGATGTCTCAGAGATTCAGTATGCTGATTAATTGCTGTAAGATGTAGTAGGTGGTGTTAGTGTCTTTATCTGAATATAAAGTTATAAAAACACTTGATCAGGCTAATATAGAACTAAGCCAGTAGCTGCAAATTCACTACAGATATTAAATGTAGATAGAGCTTCTATTTATACAGATTGATATATAATCAGAAAGTCTTATTAATATAATTAATGCCAAGATATATGCTTTTTTTAACTCTTTATCTATATGCCTTTTTTAGAGGTGCAAAGCAGCCAATATTAAATAGTTAAAGAAAATGTAAGAAATAGAATAGCATATATAATGGAATAATTATATTTTAAGTGAAGAACTAATTAAATTTAAACATAATATAACTTCTATAGCTATTAAAAATCATCAACTAATATTTTCTAATTGTATAGGCATAGATATACTTATAGAATATCTCTTTAATCTGAAGCCAGCTAAGTTAATTATTTATCTAGTTATTCTTATAATTATTTAGTCAGATAATATATCTCTATATTATAAAGCTTGATGCATTTTTCCTGTGAATATAATTATAAAAGGTAAGGCCCATTCAGATAAATTGATTAATTTAATAATAGTTACTTATTTGCAATTTTCAGACTGTATAGATCTGGCACAGCTAGGTTAATCTAAGCTAGTGATAACTTTAGCAGTTAATATTATATCTATTTAAAAGCTAGTTTTATTAAAGTTATAGATGTCTTAATCAACTATACTATATTGTTAAATAATATCTTATATATATTGAAAAATTTATAGATAAGTTTTAAATCTTTATATTAAGTGTTAATAATTATATTTGCAGTTATATCTTAATTGAAATTTCTTATAGTATTTAATAAATTATTATACTTAGTTTCTGCCAATAGAAATTGGTATAGATGCTGATTTTAAACACTCAGCTAGTAGTAGATTAGCTATCTTCTGTACAGTAGCAGTATAAGATAGCATACTATATTTATTTATAGATAATATCTATTCTACAAGAGCAGATTCTTCAATAGATATAAGTTTTTGGCAATGTAGTGCTGAATCTGCACACAAAGTGTGGCCATAAAGATAGGCACTCAAGGTAGATTTTAACATATATGCTTTAGCAGCAGCTCTAATACTAGAAAATTGACCATTTTAATACTCTAATTGCTAGAAGAATATTCCTTCTTTAGAGATTTTAATCACTTTGCAGTGCTGATATCTTGATTTGAATTTATTAAGTATATCACATTGTGTGTCAGGTGGCCTGTTTAGTGGTGTGGCCCACTTAGTAGTTGATTATGTTAATCTCTTTATAATATATAGTTTTTTAATATTAAAGCATATAAAAGCTCCACTAAATACTTAGCTTTATTACAGCAGCTAAGCAGTGTAATAAATACTAATACTGTGAGTATAGAAAATTTTAATATATTATACAAAATAATAGATAAATCTAATAAGATAACTATAATTGCATAGCTTTGCAATAAGTAATCTAACTAATTTAATGGATTTTAGTATATAAGCAGATAATACTAAGATTACTAGTTTTAACAGCTAACGGAACTAGATATATATAAAATAGTCTAGATAATAAAGAGCTTGATTAGATTAATAATTGAACTATTATAGACAGCAGATTCTTAGCAATCTTAAAATAATTAAATAAGAAATTAATAATAGCATACTATATAAAATTAGAATTCTTTAAAAGCTGCTCTATTAGCACTATAACTTTATTAGTAATTAAAAATAATTTAAGAAAATAGAAATAGATATTATTTTATATATAATAAAAAATTGAAATGTTAGTAATAGAATAAATTTAATGTTAAAATAAAAATCATTGTAAAAAGATGCTAGATAATATTATTAATATTTTTTATAAGCAATAGATATTATTAGATTTTAAGTTAAATAATAGACTATATAATTATTTTTAATACTGTATATAATTACTTAGTTTTGCCAGTTATATATTCTATACAGATTTTAATAAAATGCTAGTTATTATAGTAGTATTATTGCAGAAGAAGCTTAGTTTTCAAAATTAAAAATATATATTAGTTTATCCATCTTTAAATAATAAAAACTTAAAGTAATATATCTTAATACTGAGTGTATTATAACTGTAATTAATGGAGATTTCCTAAAAATAAGTATTAGAAATTTTAATTAAAAATTACTAATTTCTATATTAATCAAGAGTACTAAGAAAAGTATTATCAGTAGTAAATAAATTATAATATTATCTATAACACTTAATTAATAGCAAGATTATTATACAGATTTGCCATAAAGCATATATTATAACTAAACTTAAAGCTAATCTTTTTAGCATATTTTATAGTATTAGAGGCAGTAACTATTAACATTATTATAAAATAATTTTTAAATTCTATTAGAAAGTAAAGATTAATTTTTCTGTTAAGCTTAAGCCAGATTATTACTATAATAACTGTCTGATATGTCTTTATCAAAAGATAGTTAACTATTCTATTAAAATCTTAGACATATATACTTATTTGATAAAAGTTAATATAGTAAAAGCTTGCTAATAATATATAAAAAAAAGTTATAAGCAGATATATAAGAAATTATAACATAAAGAATAAAACTATTATTAATAAAATAAGCTCTACTGCTCTAGCTTTATATTCTAAGCTTTAATTAACTAGATTAAATCTTGCTTCTAATATAACTTTAAAATTTTACATACTTAGCCAAATAGTCTAATAGTTAAAAATTATACAGGAAAATTAATAGCTAAAAGCTATACTAAGTATTATATATAGAAAATCTTAACATTATTGTAATTATACTATAAGTAGTAGTATATTTTTCAAAACTTTTAGCAGCTACATACTTAGCTTTTTAGTATTTAAGAATTTAGCATTTCTACATATAATTATAGAAACTACTTGCTTAGTAACTATTCTGAGAAAATTATAATTTAACACAAGAATAAGATAAGATAGGCTAGTTAATTATTATACTTTTAGTTAAAGTATTATTATTAATTAAGTTTAATGTTTATATTTAGCCTTTCAGCTACAACAGTATATATTTCAGTATAATTCTCTAGAGATTAATTTATATTAATAAGAATAGAGTACTGGATATTATATAAAATTATACATATTCTGCTAAAAGAAAATTATTTCTAGTAATAAATATTATATAAACATATACTAGATATAAATTTAAACAGTAAAAAATTAAACTAACAAATTCACAATATACAATCTTGATAGAAAGTAAAAAGCAATTATTCACTACAGTACTTATTATATACACTAGGTTGTTATATCTTTCAGCACCCTCTCCCCTCTGTTTAAGCTACCTGGATTGCTGTTTTTGCTATATTGTGATCTAGGCTAGCTTTGCCTAAAGTAGGCTAACCGCCAGAATGGCATATTCCTGATGGGAATGGGTTTTCCATATATAAGATAAGATGGTCATAGAATTTTCCTATCTCATCTAAAATCTCATATTATTTCTATAAGATATTCCTATTTCAGTTATGTGATTAAGATTTTTACTAAAAATTGCTACTTTTCTTGAAAACTATACCCTATACAGATAAAGCTAAACCTCTCTAGAAATGTGAAAATCATGTGATAAATCCCAGAAAAATCCTATCCCATAAAGTCTTGGCATCCCGTGGGATGGGATGATACCCCCTTAGGGATCCCGAATTCCCATCCCACAGTCAGCCTAGCCTAGACCTATGACCTATTATGGTGTCTGGATACGCTCCAATGGCATTAAAATCACATGAGCACAAAATAGCAATCCGCCAAGACAGCAAGTAGCAGGGGAGGGGGGTGACAAAAGATATGGCAACCTAGTGTATAGACAGCAATTATCAACATAGTCACAAAGAATTGATTTTCAAAATTACAGGAATCTCCCTTTAGTAAACCGAGACTTAAAATTGGCTGATCGGTTGATGATCTCCCGACGCTCTGCATTACTTATACTCGCAGCAGCGGCCATATCCTTCTCCCTATCAAAAGGGCGCGAACTTGGATCATCCTCTTTTCCCGAGCCATTCGAACCGCGTTGGAAGTCCTCATAAAGAGTAGTTTTCCGTTTCTTTTCCTGAAGCTGGCTCAGTATAGGATATGCAGAGTCTTGGACGTATGCTTACATTGTATAGTTGTATCCTCTCCTCTATTGCCTCATCAGCTTTGGACATTCCAATGGTAGCCTCCTGCAGACCAGTTGAGGCTGGCGCGACGCCCATAACCTCGTTCTCAAGTCGCCGTATCTTCTGCTCCGGCGTCTCGATCCACGATGCAGCCGGACCGTGGTTGATCGTATCGGGAGCCCTGGCACTTCTACCTGTGTTGAACTTGCGATTTCGTAACTTGGTTGGATCCACTCGCGAAGCCGAGTTGGATTGTCCTGGAGGCAGAAGCATCCATTCATCCCGTTGAACCTCATTAGTATCAACAGACGCATCTTCCAAGCGCGGACCCAGATTTCGGTCGCCACTGTGAATATTGTGGATATCGGTGACCGTTGTATTATCAGTGCCTCCATCAGATCCAAATGCATTTGGTGGGGGCAGGCTGGGGCCTATGTCATCGTCACTGCCGCTATCGCTGTCATTTCCTGTATTGTGATCACTATCGCTCCTTTGAATATGCGACGGGGGCAACGCAGGTCCAATTGTCCTTTGCCGCTTCTCGGGAACTTCTGGATAGGACGAGTGCTTTGAGTGGCTTTTAGCCTCATCTCCGGTCTGCGATCCTTCATATTTTCGCTTTTCATTCTGCTTTGTCCCGCTGAGGGGATTGGTCGAGCTCATGGTGCTTGCATCCGAGCGTGGTTTTCAAACGAAAATAATAATATTTACTTGTCTGGCTTAGTGCACAGAGAAATGACCTGCTTTAGAAATATTTGACAAATGTGTGATATGGCATTAGCATCAGATGCTGACTGGGTTGCGCTAAAGTGTAATTATCCAGACAGGAGTAGTGTTAGTCATGTGTCTAGTGGGTTTATGTTGTGCTAAGACCACATAAAATATTTTCTATAGTAAGCTATAAAGACCTTTTAACTGAGTCTCTTGCTTTTATCTTCTTTAATTTTATTGCTTAAAGTATTAGATCAAGATATGCTACTTTAAAAATAATATAAAATAGTAAAGCTTATTCTATAGTATTAATAGTTTTAATTATAATTATTTATTTATAATTTTTAGTATAAAAAATAAATAATTATATATTTTAGCTTTAGTTACTATTTTAATAATAGTTATTAAGTTTATTATAAAGCTAGTTTTATTAAAATTATGAATATTTTTCTGTAAAATGCTTTTCTCTATAATAATATACTATAAGATTAAACTATTTTTAAATAACTTTTAAGTTCTTATATTTAGCTCACTAATAGTTATATTTTTATGCAAATTAGGTTTTAAGCTTATTCTGATACTTAATAAATTTATAAATTTAATTCTTTTTAATCTGCTGTAGAGATATCTTTAAATTATATTAAGTAATAAGAATATTAGCTATATAAAATATAGCTACTAGCTAGAGAGATACTCTATATTTATTTATAAATAACATTTATTGTATAATTAAAATTTTCTTAGTAATTAAAAGCTTATACTTATTAGCATAACTTTTATATTAATTCTTGCTGCTATTAATTCTGTTATATAGTATTAACTATAAAATATTAAAAATATATACTATATTAGTAGAAATACTAACTTATTCTTTTAAATAACTAATATAGCTAATAAGATTCTCTCTTCTTGTTTAATTAAATTCTTTAACTTTTTATGCTGTTCTGGTAGTATAGTAGCGGTTTAAATGGCATTAAATAATAAATCTTGACACAGTCACATTGAGTGCACAGCTTAGTGAGAAACACAGCTCAGTAGTGAATTATGTTAGTGTATACACAGTTCTTCTAGCTAATCAGTAAAGTAGTTAATCAAATAGTTAAAAGCTGTTAAATATAGTGCTTTTAAAGTATAAAATTAAGCATCTATATACAGTAAATGAATATTAAAAATATAAGTAAAAGATAACTAGATTCTATATTAATATAAGAGATATTTTAACTGCTAAAAGAGGTTAGTAGCTTGCTAAGCAAGCTATTTAAATGCAGTTAGAGAGAGTAGAGAAAGATAATAAGTAGCCTAGAAAATATGCACTACTGCAGTGCAGCAACTGCAATATTCAAGATTATACTAGAATTAGCTGCCTAAATAGATAGTAATTATTTTATATATATATAGCTTTAATTTAGAGAGTGTTGTAATAAGATAATTAGATATTTAATATAATAGGCATTAGTTGGTGGCCTACTTAGTATTCTAGCCTACTCAGTATCTAATTACATTATAGAAAACACTTACTAAGCCTTTTTAAAAAAGTTACACACTTTTAAGCTTTATTTTTATATAACTTTTTAAGTAAGTTTAACTTTTTTCTAAATAGATAAGTTTATACACTTAATAAAATAAATAGTATTTAATTTGCTATTTATACTATAAAGACAAAATCTACTTTAATAAGAAAATACAACTTTAGAATATAATTACTAATACTATATATACATACTATACTTGTTTATAGATAATTTTTAGCTTTAAAAATAATAGAGTTCTCTTTAAAATTCCTGTAGTTATATAAAATACAGACTTACTATATATAAATATTATTTAAATAAGCTGCAATTTTTATATAAAAAAGCTTAATTTTAGAAATTAAGTCTATTATCTGATTAAATGATTAAGAAAAGTTCTAATAAATAGACTACTAATATAATTAAAATTTTATAGCTTTAAAAATCTTTATTTATAACTATATATATAAAAAGAAAATATTAATTATTAATTATAGATAACTATAGAAGCTATCTAACTTTATAATTTAATTAAATCTGTATAAAAAATAATATTATTCTAATTTATATACTACTATATTCTTTATATCTTTTGCAGCTATTAGATATCAGCTATTTTACTATTTTAAAAGTAAGTATATAGCTATATAGTTAAGAATAAGATATATCTTAGTATTAACTATATATTAATAAGTTTAATTTTCTTGCAGTCTATCTATATACTTATACAAAGATATACAAGCTAAACTGCTAGAGAATTTTATTAATAACTTTACAGCAACTAGATTAGTCTCTTTTAATTTTAATTAAGTTTTTATAAAGGGTTATATCTAGCTTAAAACTTCTATATTATTTAGTAGCTAATTAGGCAATACTTAGACTTTTTAAATACTAGAAAAGACTATATATTTTAACACTTTCTAAAATCTAGATTTAGATATATTGTAAGATAGCTTATTTTAGCTTTATTTTTATTATAGATAAAACTAGTTTTTTTATCTAATATCTACTTCTGCTAGCTTCTACTACTATAGTCTTTTTATACTCTTTTTCTTAGTGTATAACTAGTTTTACTTTATTTTGAGTTAGACTTTTAAAAGTGAAAACCTCTTCTTATTAACTTAGTATTGCTAGTATTATTTTTCTTTTATGCTAGCATATAAACATTGCTGAATTATATATTAGTATACAGACATAGCTAGATTATATACTAGTATACAAATATAGCTTTACTTTTCTAGAGCTAGTGTGTCTGAGACCTCTTTTACTTAGATATAAACTAGAGACTATTCTATGCATAAAAACTAGAAAGATAAGCCTATTTTTATAGTAAATAATGTACTAGTAGTAGAAATTAAATCTATAATCTCTATACTAGAAGTAGACAGATTACTTTTTTACTATTAGAGACTATCTTAATGTGCTTACTACTATACAACTGCTGCTAGCATTTTAAAAGGCATATAAATTATCTATTAATTATACTATCTAATACTTATTTTACTTTATAGTTGTTATCTAAGTTCTCAGATAGATTTTCTTTAGTTTTAGTAATAGACTGGATATTAATTAGTGCTGACTCTAATAACAATATATAAAAAACTGAGTATATCTATATAGTGTCTAATAATTTAAAGCAGAAATTAATCTTTTCTTTCTTTTGCAATTTTAAAAGGTCTAATCTTTTTAAAATTTATTATTAGAATAATCTTTTATAGAAGATATACTTTATTTTCTTTTTTTTTAATTCTAGTTCTTTGTAATAGTGCTAGTTGTAATACATACTTAGCTATTGAGTTGGTAATAAACTAAATATTAAGACTTAATTATTAATTAATAAAGCTTTTTTAGTTAATCAGTATAGAGAATTTTTTAAGCTAGAACTTAACTTAGTATTAGTTTTTAGTAAGCTATTAGTTTAAACTTATAGTTAGTATAGAATAGTACTGTTATAAACAAACTATACTAAAAGTAGAAGCTTAACTTAATTATCTTATTAGTAGTTAATATAGTAGTATAAATATTACTTTAAAAGTCTAATTTATCTATTTTATCTATCTATTAGTCTTTAGAGTAAGCTGTTATTAATATTACAGAGTAGCTTCTAGAGAGTATTTTAGAAGCTAAACTGCTATACTACTAGTAAAAAACTAGAACATAAAGCTAATAGCTTTATATTGCTTTTACTTATATTATATAGCTTCTTGCTATACAATAGTATTATATTACCTCTGCTTTATTCAGATACTGCCTTTAGCATTTTCAGGTTTCGGCAGCTAGACATATCTATAGATGTCTTGAAAAGATATATATAAGCTAGCTTTTAAAGATTATAAAGGTACTCTATTAGCTGTAAGATCTTCTCAGATAGCTAGTATCTGTTAATCTCTAAAAAGAGCAAGGTGCACTTACACTAGTTTAATTTGAATCTCTAACTAGTTAGCTTTATATTATATTACAGAGTAGCTTTTAGAAAGTATTCTAAAAGCTAAACTACTATACTACTAGTAAAAGACTAGAATATAAAGCTAACAGCTTTATATTACTTTTACTTATATAGCTTCTTGCTATATTATAATTAAAAGCTTGTACTTAAAATTAAACTAATATATTAGTATCTATTAGAAACTTAAAATAAAAAGCTTATCTCTATTTAATATAAATTTCTCGGATAGCCTATAATTCTTAAAAATAGTCTGTAGAAATATATAACTAAATTCTCTATATTAAATAACTTTTATAGAGTGGAAAATAAGTAAATTTAATAACTCTATTTACAATAACTAGAATAAAGTTATATATTATATTAGTTAGAGACTTCTTTAATTCTAGTAAATCTGTAATAAAGTCTAGTAATATAGACTGTTAGTCTTTCTAGCAGTTAAACTCTATATAAGTCTGTATAGTATATATCTTGCTGCTTTACTTTTAATGTAAATATTATACTGTAATACTACTTACTATACTATTTTCTATAGTTTTTAAGAAGTAGAAGTTTTAAGTAATTCTTTTAATAGTATTTTAATATTTTAATAACTGTAGGCTGAAGCTTTATAAATATTCTTAATCAGATTCTCTTATAACTTAGTAAGAATATAAACTAATTTTTAGAATAAAATAATAAATAGAATAATGTCTTCTCTCTAAGTTATATTAGAATTATTCTTAGTTTTTTTTTAATTTTTTTAGTTATTAAGTCTTTCTTATAGACTTCTTTAATTCTCTTTATTTATATACTGAATTCTAACTAAAGTATAAATGCAGCTTGCCTGTTTAACATAAAAGCTCTGTCAGCTTTTTATTATAAAATTGCAGACTGTAATAGAGGCATATCTCTTAGATAGATAGATTTTTAACTAAGTTTATTTGCTTAGATATTCTTTTAACTCTTTTAATAGATAATTTTAATATTGTAGAGAGCCAATTCTTCTGCCTATTTAATCTGTTATTAGATTAACTTTTTAATAGTAATAAAATATGTTAAGTTCTTATAATTATAATATATAACTTAGTGCTTTACTCTCTTACAATAGTATTACTATTTCTATAATGCTGTTATAATAGCTAATAGCTTTCATTATATATATTATAATTTAATTCTAGTAAGATTATTTTTGTAAGTAGAAAGTGATAGAATGCAGTTATTTATACTTATTTAACTAATATACACTTTTATAGTAAAGTCTAAAATATTTATTTTTGTAAAAACTTTCTCTAAGTTATAAATTTTTAAGACTAACATCTTACAAAATTTCTGCTTTAAAAGATTAATTTATATTTTTTATTATTATCTCTCTATTTAAACTCTAATTCTCTTAAATAAGCTTTTAAAGATTTTACTATTTTAAAGTAGTTCTATATAAACTTTTAGTAAAAGTTAGTGAAATTAAGAACTATATTTTCTTAACTATTATTAAGAATAGCTACTTTTTAATAGCTGCTATTTTCTTTTTATTTATTTTAATATATTCTGGAAAAATTATAAATTTAAAAAAAACTCTTATCTAGATATACTATTTATATTTTTTAAACATAACTAAAAAGCTTTCTTTTTTTAGAACTTTCAGAACCTTTTATATATATTGCTTACACTTTTTTAGAATTTTTAGACAAATAAAAATATTAATTAGATGTACTATATAAAAGATATTCAGATATTTATATAAAGTATTATTAACTAGACTCTTAAATAATGTAATTAGACATTAAGGAGGCCAGAACACTAAGCAGGCCATATAACTAACTAATATAATATATTTATTAATTTCAACTATAAATATGCCACTAAAATAAGCAAAATAAATAAATTTAGCAGTTTAGCAAGAGAGCTATATCTTTCTTACTATTAAAGCAATTTAATTACATTAAATAAAAAGTATTTAAGCAGCTATAAAAGTATATAATACAAAGTAATCTATATTAACATACTATATATATAGATGTTCTGTATATATTAATATAGAGCTAAATAGTTAAAAGCTTATTATAACTAAAGAATCTACACTTATAGAAAGGATCTTATTTATAGACTAATAAAGTCTACTATTAAGAATTAGCACTGTATAAGATATAGCTAGTCTTCTATTATTAAGCTAATTAAAAATTTAAACTTTTTTAATAAGAAATAAGTGTAATAATTTGATAACTATTATAATAAGCTTAAATTAAAATACAGCTGCAGATATAATTATTAATAGACTTTATATAAGAATTTAAAGATTATTAGAGAGTGGTTTTAGCATATTTTTAAGATTATATAGTAATTTAGTATTAGTAAATAAAATATCTATAATTTTAATAAGACTGGCTTTTTTTAATAGAAATAATAATATAAAGATTATTACTAACTCTAAGATAAGAAACTGGCCTAGAGTAATTTAATTAGAGAATCAAGAATAAATAACTATAATTAAAGTTAATTTAGCTGGCTAGACTCTGTTTCTAATATTTATTTTTGCAGTCTAGAATTACTAATCTAATTAATATTCAGAACTTCTAAAGAGCTAAATAATTAGAATTAATAAAAATAGCTGGACTACTAATAAGCTTAAAATATGTTAGCTGAAAAATGTTTTTAATAAATATATTAAAGTCTATATAGCAGAGAGATATTATCTGCTAATTCTTAATAGTTATAGTAGCTATACATCTGCTAAATTTAATTAATTCTGCACTAAGAATATAATTATCTCTCTATATCTTCTACTATATTTATTAGACTCTATATATTTATTACATCTATTATAGTTGCTTGATATTGCCTGCTTTAGACTATTAAAATATATATATAGATAGAAAATACAGATCTATATATAGTATAGTATTAATTATATTAATAAAAAAGATTTTATTATAATCTACTAGTATGTCTATATACTCTGACAGCATCTAATATATGTAGTAAATTTGCTGCAGAAAGCCTAGATTTATATAAATTAGAGCAGATGCTTAACCAGCTTTATATACAGTTAAAAACACCTACTCTGCCAGATATATTTTATAACAATTAATTATCTAGCTGAACTGCTAAGACATTAAAGAATGCTAGAGAGCTGAAAAAGCAGATAAAGCTTATTAAGCATCTCTAATAATAGTATATATACAGTTCTTCTAGTCTAATTAGTAAAGTAGTTGATTAAGTAGTTAAAAGCTGCTAAATTAAATAAATAATGCAGTGCTTTTAGAGCATAAAATTAAACAGCTATATATAGTAAATTAATATTAAAAAATATAAGAGATAACTAGATTCTATATTACTATAGAAGATATTTTAACTGCTGAAGAAAATTAGTAACTTGTCTAGTAAGCTGCTCAGATACAGTTAGAGTAGAGAAAGATAATAAGTAGTCTAGAAAATATATACTACTACAGTACAGCAACTACAATATTTAAGATTATATTAGAGTTAGCTGCTTAAACAGATAGGCAATTATTTTATATATATAGCTTTAATTTAGAAAGTGTTATAGTAAGATAACTAGATGTTTAATATAATAGATATTGGTTAGTGGCCTACTCAGTATTCTAGCCTGCTTAGTGTCTGATTATATTATCTATGCCTTATTAGCAAGCTCTATCACACTGCAGTAGCTGTTAAACTATTAAATATACTAGAAGAATTTACCTTAATAAATAGCTATATATTTAATTACTAAATAATCTAATTTAATTATGTTTTATTTTTAAAAGCTTTAGAAACATAATAAGTGCAGTAAAAATTTATTACTCAGCTGTATTTATTACTCAGCTGTAAATTACATTACAGTAATATATATTAGTAATATCAGGCTTTGTAAACTATTTTACTTCTTAAATCTTGTTTTAAATCTTAATTAATAATAATATGTTAGTTTTAATAGTAATTAAATTTAAATATTAATAGTTTATATAAAAATTTAAATTCTTATTCTTCTTTACAATAAATATAGTAGAATATTTAGCTGGTGAATTTAACAGTTATAAATATATTTTTTTTAAGTTTTTCTTAATATAGTTTTTTAAGATCTAAGTCTTCTTTTCTAATAGCATATAAATTAGTGTATATATTAACGTTTTTCTATTTTTAAGAGGTATCTTGTAGGTATAGCTTATATATACTAGTAGTTCTAGTTTATTATCTTTTTTAAAGACCTTTATAGTCTTAGCATTCTTCTAGTAGTCTTATCTTTTTAATAATGAGAATCTGTGTTTCTTGTTATAGCATTTCTGTTATTAATTTAATTAAGATATACTCTGGTATTTCTTATTTATTACTCTCTTTTTAGCTTTTCTTAGTTTTTTCTGCACTAGGCTATTACACTCTTCTTCAGTTCTAAGTTGCAAGTTCTCTATAGTATATCTGCCCCCACTATGGTATTTATATACTCAGATAGTATGTTGTATACTATGTGGTCTATTATATATCAAATTGTATACTGAACACTATTTTAGTCTCTGTATACCATTCTTAGTCATTATATTATGTAGCTTGTGATATTCTTATCTTCTGCCTTGTAAAGTATTGCTCTGTTATGCAAGGCTGTGCCAGTCAGTATCTAGCCTATTAGTTTATAATATAGGCTTTAATCTTTTAGACTTTAATTAGTATTCTTCTAATTCTTTAAACTTATTCTTATTAGTAATGCTAGTTGTAATATTTCTTTTACTAGTAATAGTTAGCCTCTTCTGACTTATTATATAGTATATTGTTTTAGAGCCTTTAATACTTTTGTTTATAATGTTTGTGTATATAAACTGTACTAGTCACTTTTTCTAGTTAATTTCTAAGTTATATCTCTTAAACTATATTATTTCTAGTATAATCTTATTATTTAAGCTTAATAATAGTGAATTTGGCTATCTTAAAGTGCTATCTTATAGTTATTAGAAGATAGTCTCTTCTTTATCTAAATACTTAAATTTTTTTCTATCTACTTTAATAACTAGCTTCACTTCTACTATAGAGTTTATCTGAATTTTAAGTTAGTTTTAATATTATAGTTTTATAAAGTTCTCTATAGCTTCTAAATTAACTGTTACTCTAACTGGCTTTTCTTATATTGTATATTTAATCTGCACATTTAATCTGATTTTTTTAAGATAATACTGCAATCTGCCTCTTTTTTCAAGTTCTTAATAGTTCTGAAAAATATTTACTATACTTTTTTAACTAGTAATATACTATGCAGTCATTATTAAAACAAAATATTCCGTGTATGCTGTTATATTCAGAATATATTTAACGTTTAATTTATATATTGCTCTCTGTAGTATAAACATTATCTATTATTCTGATAGATAATTCTAGATATTGTCGGAATTCTATATACTTTATTTTTTTTTCAGCTAGTGTAGTTTGCAATATAAACTGTAGCAGATAGTCTAAGAAATCTAATAATATAAGCTATACTTCTTCTTATAGTGCTAGTATATATACTAATTTTATCTGAACAGAGTCTTTTAAAGTGCTTTTAGTTTCTTATAAAAGACAAGTTATACTGCTATTGACTAAGAATAATATTATCTCTTTATATATGCCCGCACATTCTATTACATCTCTTACAGCCTCTTAATATTAGCTGTTTTGCAGTCCTCAAGCACTTGTATATTTAATTACTTGAGAACAGCATGCAGACTGAATTTAACTATATTAATAAGTATAACTTACTGCCTATCTACAGGCATGCAAGAAGATAAATAAATACAGTAATATCTGCAATAAATTTACAGCCACTAATTTAGTTTTATTTAATTTAGACTAAATGTTATTATAGCTTTGTATTTAATATAAGACATCTACACTCTCTGGCAGCAGTTACAGCAATTTCGAGACTAATTAAGTGCTAGAGATGCTTTATAATTACAAAATTTTTAAAATTATACTTAAAAACCTTAATCTCTTACAAAGTTCTTATTAGAATTAATAATCTAGATATTATTTTCTTTATAATATTAGAGAGAAAAGTTCAGATCTATTTAATTTAGAAGTTCTGAGTTAACTAGACTATATATACAGTTTTTAATTAATATATAAGTATTAACTGAGTCTTATAACCCGTTAAATATAAAAAAAACTAATAATATTAGATTTATAGTAGTTGTAGATAAAATTTCTTAGTCTATATATAGATAGTAAAATAGATAACTAAATAGCTGCTTTAACTATATAAGCTTTAAACTAAATAATATTAATCTGTTTCTTAATATATAATTTTTCTAAATCTATATTATTAAAATTCTTAAAAATTTTAAATTATACAAGTAATACAGATTTATGCTAAATATTAATAACTATAAATAAGCTTCTTTAAATTCTATTTATACAGATAATGAACCTACTAGGGAGATTATTAAATTAAATTGAATAAAGTATAATACTAACAGCACTATAAAATATTATAATCTATAAAAAACTAAGTTAATAAAAATATCTGTAGATATCTTTAATATTTTATCTAACTTTATTATATTTAAATAGATATTATGATTTTAAATTCTTTGAATATTTTAAAATATCACTAAATATTTTATAATTTTTATTAAGAAACGATTAATAGAGATTAATTTAATATACTATAGTTAAGAAAAGTAGGTTATCATTAATCAAGTTTAATGTCTATATAGAGCCTTCCAGCTATAATAGACTTAGAAAAGTAAGTTAAAAAGAGTATAAAAAATTAGAATTGTTATTAAAGATAATAACTTATAATTTAAAATTATTAATTTATATTATATTCTTAGTTATATTTGATATAAGAAATTAGATTTAACATAATTAACCTGCAAGCCACACACCTCTCTGAGCTGCTCACCTTCCATCTATATACTGTAATGGCGGACCTAAGACTTCTTAGATAGAGACTTATTGAGTATCTTAAGAACAGAAAGCAAGAGAAAGAGATAAATAAGTAGGCTGTTACTAGCAATATTGCTATTAAAATTACTATTTAAATTAACTACAGTTCTAATCTCTATAATTAAGAAGTGTCTATATATATTTATTAAAATAGCTCTTCTAATTAGAAGACTGAATTAAAGATTTCTTATTAATTTATATAGTCTAAATTAAAAAAGAAGATCTAATTATATTTTAATAGTTTATCAGCCTATAGTTTTTTTAAGAGCTTCTCTCTCTTATATAGTCTTACTTCTATAGGTGTTGTAATACTACCTTTTTCTATTAAGACTTTTATTCTAAAAGTTTATAAGTAGTAGTAGATTTTCTAATTCTTTTTTTAGTAATTATAGTTAAGTATAAGAGAACTGTTACTAATAAAAATATTCTAACTTCTTTTCTAAAAGTTGGTGTCTCTCTAAGTTTTCTGCTGATTGCTGGTATCTAGACTGTGAGATAACTTATTTTAAAGTAATTATATTTTAGTATTCTCATATCTATAAAGATCTTAAATATTAAGTTCTAAAGAGTTACTTAAAACACTGTAGTAATTACATCTTAGTAAAATTATTTAAATATAATATAGCTGGTTTTACTGCTGAAAGTATATATATCCTTTAAGTTGACTTGCCTGCAAGACTAACAGTTTTCTTAGTTTAAAAAGCTAGCTTAAGAATAGACTTATCTTATAAAGTATAAAATCTATAATATAATACTTTTTATAAGATCTATAATGCTCTTTAGGCTACTATAGTGAAGATTAATTATTTAAAGAAACAGCAGAAATTATTAGTAGTAAAATATCTAAATAGTAATTCTAAGACTAAATTCTCTAAAGAAGAGATTATTATAAGTATTATTATTAAAAAGTCTCTGTATTAGTGTTCTCTAGCTGCACTCTTATCTAATTCTGAAGATAATATGCTATTCTCTAATAGAGCTATTCTAGTCTATCTGCTAAAACTAGTTTTTCGGTAAATTATTCCTGTGTGCTGTTCTAGAATTTCTTTTTAAATGCCTTGTTTTTGTCTAAGATCACAGATTCTCTAGCTTTAAGTAATTTGAGTTTTAAAGATAGAATTCTCTAAGTCTTTTATATCTATTAAATTCTCTATAAGTTATTAGAGGTTTTTAAAGTTATTATATTTCTTCTATTTTAAAAGATATATAAATTGTCTATTAATTATACTACTAACACTTTCTCCACTTTATAGTTCTTATTATTATCTGAATTTTCAGATAGAATTTCTTTAGTTTTAGTAATAGATTAAGTATTAGTTAATACTGATTTTAATAATAATATATAAAAAACTAGATATATCTATATAGTATCTGGCAATTTAGGATAGAAATTAACTTTTTCTTTCTTTTCTATAATTTTAAAAGATTTGATCTTAAATCTAATTTGTTAGATTATTTTATGCTGATATTTTTTGTAAAAGATATATTTTAATCTCTTTTTTTAATTTTAGTTTTAAGAGAAGATCTAATTATATTCTAATTAGTTTATTAGCCTGTAGTTTCTCTAAAAGCTTCTCTCTCTTAAATTCTTTATAAAACACCTTATAAATAGAATTATCTAATAGTATAGCACTGTAGGCATAAATAAGCATTATGTTTATATGCTTTATATATACTTTATTATACAGAGATATGTAGTTTTAACTGAGAAAATACTATCTTGCTAATTTTTAGATCTCTCTTCTTAACAGCTTCTACACAGTATTAACTTTTTTATATAGTAAGAATACTTTTCTAAAATACTAAGGCACATAACTTTATTTGTTTTCACTTTTATTTCTTATTAGCAGTCTGTAGATTCCAGTTCTTCTTTGCAAGAAGAACAGCATTATATATTGCTATCTGGCAGCTCTTAATAAGCTGATTTAAAGACTAATCTATTAGGCTTGAAGAGCTGTGTATACAGTATTTAATTTAAATAAAGCCTTAATTGCAGTAGATTAACAGTGTAGTTCTACAATATTATAAAAACTTTCAGACATCTAAGTAGACTGTAGACTGCTATAACTGCTCTCTAAAAAGTATTAGTTTTAAGTTAAATATAAAGCTGTTAAAAAACTTTATTAGAATTATATAGAACTAATTCTGTATCTGCAAATTTATTATAAATATTATCTGATTTAAATGCCTTTATCTGAGCTTCTTAGTATACTATAAGAAAGTCTAACTTGTCAATATAATTAATTTCAAGCTGCATGCTCTTTTTAATTAAGCAGTTATATAATTACTTAAGAACTGCAAAATAGCCAATATTTAAAAACTGTAAGAGATATAAAGAATATAAGCTAGCAGACTGCATAAAAACAGCTAAATATTAATATTAAATAGCTTTTATAACTATTAAGAATTAATATCTAGTATCTTCTTTTTGTATAACTTAGTATAAGACTTAAAAATCTTCTGTAGCTATTAAAGACATAGTTAATTATTAGTTCAGCTATTCTTACTGACTTCAATTACTCAGTTATAAGGTAGTTAAGTATTTTAAAACTATAATGCTTAATGTGCCTTGCCCGCAAAGATAATTATTAGTAGTAGAGCCTATTCAGATAAACTAACTACTTTAATAGCTGTAATCTATTCACAATTCCCAGACTGTATAATAACTGAATAACCAGCATTCTGTTACAACACTTGCAGAAGTAAGGCTATAAGAGAGAAAAGCTCTTAAAGAAACTACAGGCTAATAAACTAATCAGAATATAATTAAATCTTCTTTTTAATTTAAACTATATAAATTAATGTCTTTAATTTAGTCTTCTAATTAGAAGAGCTATTTTAATTAATAATATATATAAAAATACTTCTTAACTATAAAGATTAGAACTCTATAGTTACTTAAATGGCAATTTTAATAATATTATTATTAATAATAGTCTATTTATCTATCTCTTTCTCTTGCTTTCTGTTCTTAAGATAAATTCAATAAGTCTCTGTTTAAGAAGTTTTAGATCTGCTATTACACATTCTCAGCTCTAGTAATTAATTTTGCAGTTGCAATTATATTTATTGTAAAGCCAGTCTTATTAAAGTTGTAGATATCTTCTTTTATAATATTATACTACTTAATTGTCTGTTATACACACTAAAACTATTTTTAAATAATCTTTAAATTCTTATATTGTGCACACTGATAACTGTATTTGTAAGAATATTTAATTATAAGATTATTATAGTGCTTAAGAAACTTATAAACCTAGTTCTTGCTAACAGTTAATGAAGTAGATAATGTTTCTTATTTAGCAAGAAGAATATTAGCTATTTACTGTACTATAGCAGGATAAGAAGCTATTTCCTATTAATTTATAGAGATAATCTATTGAATAAGCATATTCTCTTCAGTAGAAATCAATTTTTAATTTATAGATTAAGATTTTTGTCAAACAGTATACTCTTAAAGCTAGTTAAAGAGTTGAGCAAGAGACATTATATATATGCAGAAACTTAAATACTTGAAATTTGACCTTTTTTCAATGCTTTAACAGCCAATAGGATTCACTCTTGATAAGAGCTTTTTTTATTAAAATTAGTGGACATATTAGTAGTTAATTAGTATACAATGCATTAAGAGAAAGAAGGTGAACAGCTTAGTGTATGGCTTGTAGGTTAATTATATTAAGTAGTAATATTAAATTTAATGTTTTTATTTTAAATTATAATAACAAACATTTACTAATAAATTCTATTAAATAAATTAAAGTTAACTTATAATTAAATATATTATATTAAAATTAGATAAATTACTTTTATAAATTTTTTAACTTAAAAGTTTCTAATTTACTATTTGAGCAGCACAGCACTAAGTTTCTGCTACTTATAAGTCTGTAATAGATCTGCAATAGATTTATATAACTAATTTTTAAAGAAATTCTGCTTAATGTGAACCTTTTCCAATATATAAACTTATTTAACTAGAAGGATTTAAGTTAGCCATATAGAAGAAATAGAGAAAGAATATTTATAGTTGAAATTCTCTAGCCTACTTATATTATAGCTGAACTAACTCTGCTAACAGCACTTTTTATGTCTTGAAAAATTCTAAGCAATATAATAGTTAACTTTTCTAATCTCTTTCTTTTTCTTTAACAGCAAATAATAAGTATAAGAGATAAATATAGTAATAACTGGTAAATAGATATTGTTATAATCTATATTAAATCTTTAAGACTAAAACTTGCTGCAGATTATTTAATAAAAGTTTAAATATATAATTATTTATCTAGTTTTGAATTATATGTCTACTAGATAAAATAATACATTTAAATCTTTTAAGTAAAAAACTAAGTCTATACATTTCTAGTAATCTTTTTAATTTAAATCTTTATTTATTATCTTTTACTAATATCTATTTGCAGAGATACTATAGTTGTTATAGCTTAGTAATTAGACAATAGCTAGATTTATTTCTTTAATTAGTATATTTCTCCAAATTTTCAATAGTTCTTCACTATGTAATTAGTTTGGCATATTTAAAGCAGACTAAAAAATTATTAATTAGATTTATTTAAATCTTTATATTTAGCTTTTAAATATGAAGTTAATATTAATAGAACCTGCTATAATTATAAAAATTAAACAACTTAAATTTTATAGCATAACTTAGTCTTCTATCTAATTTAATTTAATTAATTAGTCTTACTAGCAGAAAGTCTATAGAAGCTTTCTTTAAAAATTATATAAAAGGTAGTAAAGTACTTAAACTTCAATTAATATTAATTTATAGATTTTAAAGCTGTAATTTAAAACAATAAGTTTAAACTTAGTCTATTATAACTTCTAAATTCATATAAAAATTTCAATTAGTTAAAATTACTGTATCACTCTAACTTATTTTAAATTTTAAACTACTATATTAAGATCTAGTATAAAGTTTAGACAAAAATCTTTATTTAGTACTATAGAAGTACTAGTCTTAATCTTATTATTTCTAAATAGATTTAATATTTTAGAATTAGATACTCTTTAATTTTAAGTATTTAAATCTTATAAATAGTTATTTTTTTACAATTAAGTAGCTATTCTTTACTTAAAGATTCATTTTTTAGAATATAGATATATATTTTGTATTTAAAAATTCTTATATAATTTAATCTTAAATTTAGAATATAAAAACTTTTGACTATTTATTTACTAGAAATAAATATTTTAACTATAAAAGTTTAAATTCTTTCTTAACTTATATAAATAAGCTAATTAGAAGCCTTGTTCTTTAAGTCTATAATATACTTTATTTAAAAAATACTATTAACTAGTATAATATAATATTAATTATTTATGTAATCTATTAGTAATAGGTTCTGGCAGATTATAAATTAATATAAAAATTTTAGCCAACTGATATCTTAAGATACTTTTAACTTTTATAGTATAGTAAGTATTGTAATTAAAGTCTCTGACTGTTGCATAGAAGAAGTTTTAGTAGTAATACCAGAATAATACTTAATTTTTAGAGTAGCTAACTAACGCAAGAAGATTAAGTACAGAAAGTTATATAGATGCTAGGCTCTGCCCCATACTTCTTTTTGCAGTGTTACTCTTTTTTAAAAGGCAGTACTTTTATAATTAACTGTAGCGAAAGAAAAATTATTTTTTGATATGTATTTTATCTTAGAATTTTCTTAGAATTTCTTTCTTTTAATTGCTATTTTGCTTGTGTTACACTATACTAAAACTAAACTGTTATTAAAAGCTAAAGTTACTAATGCTTATTGAAATGTAGATGCTGTAAGTTTAGTATTAGAAAAATTTTAATTGTTACTTATTATAGTTATAAGCTAAAGTTATAAAACTAATATCTATTTAGATCTAGTGGCTATAAGTCCTTAATAAAAGTATTAGGGAAACTGCTTTAGTAATTATTATTATTAATAAGTTGCTAGTTAAGTAGCTGTATTTTACTAGTAAGTATTAAGTCTTTAAAGTCTTACAGTCTAGATAAATTTTATTTTTTACTGTAATCTTGAATTTAATTTAAACATTAATAGAATCTAATAACTTGCTATAAAGAAATTTTCTAATATTATATCTGTTAGTTATTTTAAAAACTTAGTAGTGCTTAAAGGCAGTTTCAAAAGTACATTACTTTAGTCTTCAGTTTTTATATGCTTTTTAAGCTCTTTTTAATATGCAGCTTAATATATCTATTAAGGAGTTCTATCAGAGCTTTAGCAGGTTGTATCAAGTATGTATTGACAAGGGGGTGTGATTTATGTTTGGGTAGTCTGTACAAGCAGATGTCCAGCTATAATCCCTGATAAAGTCAAGACTGATGACATCCGCATTATGAACTAGACCACATGAACACTTCCCAAAAATGAGATCTTTTGGTGCTTTTACTCTGGAGTTATGCATTTGTAAAAGTGCAATGCTAATTGAGGTGATGTATCCTTCTGGCTGCTTACTGCACCATGTACACAGTATTAATTATTGATAGTTTAAGCTAGCTTAGAACTACAATTTATTAATACTTTAAAATATATTATTGTAAATTCTATTTCAAATATATGTAGTATATTTATTAATCTTATAATCAGTTTCTCTGTAACTAAAAATAGCAAATTAGTAATTATATAAATTAAAAATCTATATAGTTAAAAACTTTTAAAATTAGCTTATTACTTAGTATAGATATTTTAATATTAAGAACTTATAATCTACTATAAAATCTATATATATAGAAGCTGCAGTAGATATCTTGTGCTATAAATACTTTAAAAAATCTGTAAAAAATCTATAAAGGATATTAAATTATAAGTTTATATAATAAAAGCAACTAAAAATAGATAAAGAAAATTTATTTAAGCTAAATAATGTAAATTAATCTCTTTAAATAATAGATAAGAATATAAGTTATATTTTTGTCATATATACCTTTTAAAAGCCTTTAAAATTATTATAGTCTATCTCAGCAAATTATATAACTTTGTTAATATATATACTTTTAGTTTCTAGTATTATAGCTAATTTAGTATTTTTATCTTAGACTAATAATAATACTATATTATTAATCTAGCTATAAGCTCTATTTTTAGTACTTAATACTGTTATTTTTTATTGATAGTGTTCATTTAATAGATATAGGCTTAGTGTTATCTTTTATTAAAAATAAGTACTGAATACAGTTATAATAAAGTATTATAGTTTAATATATATATTCAGTAGTAAACTAATATACTGCTATAATCTTAATAAAAATATATTAAAATTATATTGAGCATCTATAGCAATGGTAATTTTTTTAATATTTATCTTTTTCTATTTAAATTCTTTATTAGCTTTTCTATAGTAAATACATTCAGTATAAAAAGACTAATATTTTAAATTAGCTATTACTAAAAAATGATATTATTCTTAAATTAAAGTTAAAAACTAAAGAAATTAGAATATTATCTTAGTCTTGGATTACAATTGTTTGTATTATTAAATTACTTTAAAAAGGAAATAATTATTATTAGAAAATATATTATAAAATATCTTAATTAAAAAGAAAAAGAAATTTACTTTTTATACTACTAGAAATTTTAATAGATAGAATTTACTAAGTAGTTTTTATTGTATTTTAATATAAATATTTTTATCTATATAACTAGAAAATAAAAATACAGTATAGTCTTATTTAATAGAAAATTACAAAATCTGTATACATATTTATCTAATAATTTTATTTAATATTTCTTAGTTATTGAATTCTATAAAAAAAGAAATATTAGTTTACCAAACTAAATACTAATCTAGTTTGTTTTAAAGAAAATCATATAATATAATTAGTATAAAAATTATAGATATAAATTATATTATCACACTAGTAATAGCTAAATATTTTTTAAAACATTTATCTTTATCTAGTATATATTAGAATATACATAGTAGTTTAATATAGGAATATTTTATAAATTTGAAAATAGTAATATATCAAATACTATCTAGTTTTTTAAATATGGAAAAATAAGAGCATTATATATATAAAATCTTATAGAAAATTTAGTGGATAATATATACTATTATATAGCGACTTTGGTAGAAATAAATAATATTTTTAAATATAAGTTGGATATAAGCAGAAATTTAGATATTTAAAATTAGATATTTATATTAAAAATACTATTTCTATTAAACATTTTATTAGCTTAAAAATACTCTCACATCTAGTTTTCAGTAAAAAAAGCTATACATATTTATAAAAATTCCCTAGTTTACTTATAATACACATAGATATAGCCTGTAGTAAGTAATAAGGTATTTATTAGAATATTTTTTATATTATATAAAAGATAGCAAGAAATATATTAATTACTATTTAAGCCATCTAATAAATAGACAAATTATTATTTATATAGCTTTCTATAGCAAAATATAACTGCTAATATTATTTTTATACTCATTATTAATTTTCTTGTAGCACTAATGAAGTCTAAAAAACTCATGTTTTAATATTACTTTAAATTTTAGAATATATAGGAAGTAAAGAATTAAATATTACTTTAAAAACTAGCTATTAGCAATTAAGCTATTTTAAGTTATTATCTTTAATAGATATCTTTTTAAAAAACTTATTAATCTACTATATTTAACTATATATTATTATTAAATAAACCGTTAATCTAAAAAATAAATTAAATAGTTAAAATTTACTTTATTGTCAAGATACAGAAGTGAATGCAGGGAGATTTAATACAATAAAAGATGTAATAAGTGAACAGACAGATTAGACATAGATAGAGATTAGATATATATTAAAATATAGGATTAAAATATAGGATTAAAATATAGGATTAAAATATAGGATTAAATATAGGATTAAAATATAGGATTAAAATATAGGATTAAAATATAGGATTAAAATATAGGATTAAAATATAGGATTAAAATATAGGATTAAAATATAGGATTAAAATATAGGATTAAAATATAGGATTAAAATATAGGATTAAAATATAGGATTAAAATATAGGATTAAAATATAGGATTAAAATATAGGTTGTGGAGACTTAATAAAGTAGTTTAGTAGACGTTTTATAGTGAATTTTAATAATATTTCAAATAAGAGCTATATCTCTTTTCTCTCAGTAGAAGTTTAAATATCTTTATTAATCTTTTAGTTGAAAATTAATATAAATTACTTTGGATCCTATCAAATTTATTAAAGTGGTTAATATTTAAATAAGTAAAGACAGTAGATATGGTAGAAATATAAATATTTCTATAATTATATCTATAGACTTCCTAGTAGCAGATTTGGTAGATATATCAATTTAAAATAGAGACATTAATAATACTAGAGCTGTATTTTAATAATAATCTCTAATAGATTAATATTAAGCTATTCTAGTATGGTAAATTACATAAGAGGGTAATATTTTTAAAATTAATTATTTATCAAATAGAGAAATAAAACAGCTTTATTATAATAAAATTGGTAAATATCTTATCAAATAGAAATACTAGTTAATTTTAATATTTAATATATATAATATTAGAGACACTAAGAAGCTATTTAAAAAATGTAAAAAATAATAGCATAACTTTTTTTAAATAGCTAATATAGCTAATAAAATTCTCTCTTTTTGTTTAATTAAATTCTTTAACTTTTTATGCTGTTCTGGTAGCACAGTACTAGTTTAAATGGCATTAAATAATTAATCTTAATATGGTCATGTTAGGCACATAGCTTGGTGGGGAATACAGCTTAGTAGTGAATTATATTATAACGTAATCCACTACCGAGCTGCGCGGACCACTGAGCTGCGCGGCCACCACCTCGGCCACCCCCTATCATCGGATTTATCGCAATTTACCAACGCACCGTGTCATGGCTGATATATCAAAAGAAGGGCGTATGCAATTAGCACTTGAAGCCTATAAGAAAGGTCTTTTTCCATCAAAAACTGCAGCTGCCAAAGCTTTTGATGTGCCTCCAAGGACCTTTATCACATGTGTTAATGAAAAAATTCAACTGCAAATTGTCGCAAATTGACAGATACTGAAGAATCTACACTTTCAGCATGGATTCTTGATATGGACTGACATGGTTTACCTCCATGAATATCAACAGTACACTATCTAGTGCAATTGTTGCTTTCTGCACAGTTATCTTCATCTTAAGAAGCTTCTATTGGGGAGAACTGGGTAAACCGGTTTATCAAGCGCCATAAAGAACTTTGCTCTAAATACAGCTGAAAGTATGATTATCAGTGAGCTAAATGTGAAGATTGAGAGCTTATTAAGGGCTGGTTTACACAGTTTCATGATGCTATTCAGAAGTATGGGATCCTTGAGCAAGATATCTATAATATGGATGAGACTGGCTTTCAAATGGGTGTGATATCAACTGCCAAAGTTGTCTGCAGTTCAGAGACAAGAGAAAGTCATGCAAAGACTATACAACCTGGAAATTGTGAATGGGTTACTGCAATTGTAGCAGTGAATGCAACTGGATAGGCCTTGCCTCCACAGATTATTCTTGCTGCAAAGAACCATCAATCCCAATGGTATAAGGTTGTCCCAAAGGATTACCAAATCAGCACCAGTGAGAATGGCTGGACAAATAATGAATTAGGCCTTGAATGGCTTCAAGAGATGTTTGAAAAGCATACAGCTTCTTGTACTGTTAGGAGATATCACCTTTTGATTCTGGATGGTCACAGCAGTCATGCTACAGCAGGATTTGATAAATTCTGCACAGAAAGGAATATTATTCCTTTATATCTACCACCACATTCATCACATCTGCTTCAGCCACTTGATGTAAGCTGCTTCTCGCCACTGAAGCGCCTTTATGGCCAGAAGACTGAGGAGATGATGCAGAATGGAATCCATTCAATTGATAAGGAAGACTTCCTCTATATCTATCCTACAGTCCATCAACATGCTTTATCCTTATCAAATATTCAAAGTGGATTTGCAGCGACTGGCCTGGTTCCATTATCACCTGAAAGAGTGCTTTTGAAGCTTCATATCCAGTTGAAAATATCAACACCACCTTCTACAGCACATAGCAATCAATCTTTTAATGGCCCAGGCAAAACTTCAGCTAATATATGTTAACTGGACCAGCAAAAGAAGTGAATTCAATGTCTCTGAAGTCATCAAATAGTGTCTCCTTCCACACTGGAACAGGCAGTTAATAAGGTGATCAAAAGTGCAGAGATCACCATGCAGAATGCTATCCTATTGCAGCAAGAAGTTAATCAACTTCATGCAGCAAATCAGTGTCTAAAAAGGAAGCAAGAGGCATCAAGATACTTTATAGCAACTGGTGGTAGCTTGACAGGTGCTGAAGGACAGCAAAAAGCTCAAGAGCATAAGGAGCAACTACAGGAATCATCTAGACCACAGACTCAAAGGCCACCAAGATGCAGTAATTGCAATCAAACAGGCCATAATCAGCTTAAATGCCCTAGTAAATAGTCTCCTTCTTTATATAGTCAAATTCATTAAATTTGGTTGCAAAATGCTTCAAAATTTACGGTTGTATTGGTGGTTGAATTTTTTTCTTGGGGACCGCGCAGCTCGGTGGTGGATTACGTTATCTTTACTAGCTGACTAATTACTTAAAGAGCTTTAAGAATAACAGTTAATAAGCTTTTGAATAAGTTGTATCTGCTTCTGTATCTTTACAGCAAAATAAGTTTTTACAATTAGACTAAACTACTTAAAACTATATTTTAGTAGTAGATCTATTACATTAAATAATATTAGATTTAAGTCATCTTGTAAATTAACTTAATTTTATAAATTCTAACTGTAAGTTATAATAGCTAGTTTATATTATATTATCTATAGTCTAAGCATAATGATACTTATATAGCTGATAAATAATAATATTTAAAGATTAAAGAAAGTAAGTAGTATAAAGTAGTAGATAGAATAAAACAATCTCTTTCTTATTACAAATAAATATATAATAATAATTGTAGCTATTAAATAGTAATAGCTAGCAATTCCTTTTTAATTAACAGCTACTATATAGATTGAAATGCTTAAATATTTAAATGCCAATTTATTATTAGAATAGTTCAATTCTAAAACTTTTAGAAAATAGTTATTTTGTAGCTTATAATACTATAATTTAATATACTTTTAGACTAAAATAATAAATTAAAGGTAGATAAGAACTATCTCTACTAACTATCTTTACTAAGATTATATAACAGTAGGTCTAGATCTTTAAACTAAAAACTTATTAAATTTATTTTAAAGATAAGAAGCAAAAAGTAAGTAGACTGTAGTTACTAGTAATAAAATACTATAATAAGCTATTACTATCTAAGTTGACCACAAGATTCTAAATATATAGATAGTAAATACTATTATATATATACCTACTTTACCTGTACTAATAGATAAAAATAGAAATTGTGGAAATAAATTATAAGTTCAGATTATAAAGTTAAATTGTAAGTATAGATCATAAATAATTTAATATTTATCAGATAACTCTCTCTTCTGAGATTTTAAGAATTCTAGCTTTAAAAAATCTTATTATATAATGTCTTTATCTTGCCTTTAGTATCTGTAGACTATACTATAACAAATTATAAGCTTACAATTACTTGAGCCTGCAAGGTATAATTTAGAGATAATATTCTAAATTATAAGTTATTTAATTCAGAATTTAGTTGTATTAAAGTTGTAAATATTTTTAAATTGTATACTATTATTATCTACAACCTTCTTAAATTGTTAAACTAGTCTAACATATTCTTTAATTAATAAGTAATTATATAAGAAACAAAAGTCTTCTGCTTTTTAATATAATATTTAAAATGTATAGAAATTTAGACTTAATACTAATTTGCAAAGATTAGTATAATTATAATAAAGAATAGAATTGGCACATTTTTCAACTATATAAAGCTGTGCACATAATTTAATATTATTTAAAATATTTAAATATAAGCAGACTGCAAGCTTCTAGACATTAGTAAGCTTCTAATTTACTGCAGACTAACTGCTTTACAATTAATACTCTGCAGCCTAATATTAAAGATACAAATAAGGCATATTAAAATTAATATACTATATAATATTTATAAAGCTTGTTTTAGATTAAATAAAAGCTAGCTAGAGCATTCTGAATTTTATTCTCTATCTTATTATAAGATTTAGCTATAATGTTCTAAAGATATTAAGGTTTAAAATTTAATATTAAGATAAAAGTTAATATTAAGCTAGCATCTAGGTATGCAGTCTAGACTAACTATAAGATAGAAATTCAGAATTTTTAGACAATTATTCCATCTTATAGGACATTTAAGACTATAAAATAAAATAGATACATTTTTTCTATTCTCTAAAATCTATATATCTTTATTCTACTTCTATAGAATTTTTATAGAATTTATTATATATATTTCTAATTATACTTAGTATTAATCTATCTAAGCTTAGTCTCAGTCTATTTAGACTTAGGTTTAAAAAATATTAGTTATGTAACTAGAATGGGAATTTCCCATAGAAATTATATAGAAATTTAGATTAAATAAAAAATTTCATTACTATTTTAGCTAATATTAGGAAATTTCTATCTAGTTTTTGTAAAAAGATTATTTTAAGATAATAAAAATTTTATTCTATTCTTATTAGATTATTTTGTTCTGCAGTTAGTCTAGATATGCTAAAGAAGTGTATCTGAAATCTGTAAGAAAGTAAAGTAGCTAGTCTTAATAGAGACTAGACTTTAAATATTAATTATAATAAAATAATAGAGCTATTAAAGCTAATTAACTTAACTATTTAAAAATTAATATAAAATTTTTTATCTAGTTTAAATAGCCTAAAACTAAAATTTCTAAAAGATTTGCTACTTTAATTTAGTAATTTAATATGCTTTATAGTTATATTTACTATTATTAATTTTATCTAAGAACCTAATTTCCTTATTATATTTTGCATATTCAGATAAAATATTAACACTATCTACTATATCTTATAGCAATTAATCAGCCTTCTGAATTTCTGCAATATTTTATATAATACTAAGAAATTAGAGCTTGAGATCTGGCTCTTAAGCATTTACTAAAACATTATTCTTAATGCCTACCAAGTCCAGCAAATCAAACTCTTAGTTAACTAGTTAAGAGCTGTCAGATTGCAATGCATAATGCAGTTTCTGTTATACAGGAAAATAAGAAGTTACAAGCTGCCAATTAGCACTAAACCAAAAGAGAAATGCACTTAGATTCTATATAGCTACTGGAGGCATTCTAACAGATACAGAAAGACTGCAATGTGCTCAGCAAGCTGATCAAGTTTATAAAGAGGTGGTTGAGCAGTCAGATTTACAGCTAGTAAAGTAAGCGCTACTACAATGCAGCATACTTGATACTAGAGTTCAATGCTTTAATAGTTAATTAATTAATATATAGTGTATACAGCTTTAACTTTGCAGTGTTAATAGTCTAATTGTAGTTTTGAATAGATTTAAGTAGCAGTTAAGTGGCTAGCTTACTTATATAGTTAGCTTGCTTATAGATTATATTATAGTAGAAATTAGTAATATAGTTTATATTTTATATTTATAAAATTTAATTTAGTATTAGAATTATTTAAGCAATCTAAATCTTTAAAATTACTAAATTTTCTAGATAAGTGATATAGACAAACAGTTTATTAAACTTATTAAAAACTAATTAAGTTTTTTAATTAGTTTAAGTCTTAACTTCTGAAGCTTTATTATAGAAAGAAATTAACTTTAGTATAAAAGTAGTAGTTATAGTAATTAATTATTAGTTTATTGCTTTTATTATTAATATTCTTAGAGCTAAACTGTATTCTTTAAATTACTTTATATAATTAGTGCTAGGCCTTTATAGTAGATTAATAATTTATAGTTTTAGCTTATTAAAAGTTAGAAGCTTTTTATATATTATACTATAAAAGTTTATAGTAAAAGTTAATTTTAGCTTATTATTTAGTTTAGTGTTAAAAGCAGTATTTATATAATAATTTATTTATTTTATAATAATATATTTAGCTCAGTACTCTTTAAACTAATGTTAATAAAATAGCTTTTTAATAGTTTAAATTTAAATTTAAACTAGTATTATATAACTTCTCTGTCTTAATTATATAAATATAATTAGTATTCTTACTTTTTTTATAGCAATTTAATAAACTAATAAATTTTAATTTGTATTTTCTATTTTTATCTTTTAGTTATTTTTATATTATCTTTTAAATACTCTCTTTAAGATTTTTATAGAAAAAGCATTATAATGTTTTAATATATATAATTTTACACTAAGTCTTCTAGCTATATTAATCTAGAATTACTAACTAGTAGATAATAATATACTATTTAGTTAATGTATACTTATTTTATCTTATTTAAATAATTTATATTTTTTTTACTTTTTAAAAAGACTTATTTTACTAGTAAGATCTAGCAAGTATACTAAAAAATCTTAACTTATTTAGAATATTAAATTTAAGCTAAAGTATTAGCTAATTATTAATAGTAATAGAGTCTTTTAATATATTATATATTAAGTAATTTTAAACTAAAGTTATTAAATAAAATCTTTAATTTTAATTTATTTAAATATTTTCTTTTTAGAGAACACTTAATTATTAGTTTTTAAGATTAAAAATTTAAGCTTTATAATTAGTAGAATAGATTTAAAGAGGTATTTTAATATATATTATAAGCAAATTCTGCATTATAGAAGTTACTATTTTAAATAATATAGTTAGTGGATAAAAGTCTTTAAAAACAATTTAGATACTCAGCCTACTATATATTTTTAAGTAATATAGTAGATTAGAGCTAGACCTATAATCTATTAATATTAAATAATAACTTTTATCTATAAATAGAATTATTTATTTAAGGTTTAAAAACACTAGTATATAAGTTTGTATAGTAAATAAGACTAAAAAATTAGCAATAATACTAAGATATGCACAGATTAAGAGCATCTATAAAATATATATAATTAAAATATTATATATAGGCTCAACAGCAGACATTCTAGCATAGTAATTTAAAAAATTAAGCTAAAACTATTACTAGCTGTTCTAATAACAGATAATAAGACTAAGCTAGAAAATAGTATCATAATATTTAGCAATACAAACTGTCTCTTAGTGTTACAACACTTGCAGAAGACTATAAGAGAGGGAAGCTCTTTAAAGAAACTACAGGCTGATAAACTAATCAGAATATAATTAGACCTTCTCTTTCAATTCAGACTATATAAATTAATAAGAGATCTTCAATTCAGACTTTTAATTAGAAGAGCTATTTTAATAAATATATGTAAATATACTTCTTAACTTAAAGACTAAAATCTTTATAATCAATTTAAATAGTAGTCTACATAGCAATATTGCTAATAATAGTTTATTTATCTATTTCTTTTGCTTTGTTCTTAAGATAAATCTAACAAGTCTTTGCTTAAGAAGTTTTAGATCTGCTATTACACTTTAGCTATCTTTCTTACAGAAGACAAATTTAAAAGAGATATTAATACTATATCTATTTTAGCAGAGATAAAAGACTTTATAGCAGATTGTCTAGATTCTTAAAGAACTATAGATCTAAATAGAATAACTAAAAAGCTAATTATAGAAATAGACTAGTAATACTACTCTTTAAAAATAGATTTAATATTTACAGAATAAACTATAGAATTAGATTAATAGAAACACTTAGCTTTAAAAGTGAATATATCTGCTAGAATAGCAAGCTAAAGTATAAATTATATATTAAGTCTAGTGGCTTAGAATTCTATTAATAATAATATTAGCTTAAAAACTACAATTATAAAACTTAATATCTATTATAGTAATTAAAAGAAGCTACAGACTTTTATTTTATAATTAAAACTGTTTTTTCTTTAACTCTTATAAATTCTCTAATAAAGAATAAAAGATTATATTTGCAGCAATCTATCTACATAGCATAGTAATAAAATAGTTTAAACTATACCTACAAGATTGTATGCAGAAGTCACCAGAACAGCAACAAATCAAGACCAAAATCTTTAGTGATTTTAGAGTATTTCTAGCCAGAATAGAGACCTGAATAAGGTGAAGAAGGCTACTAGAATTATTATATCTATTTAGCAGAAAATATCTGTTACTAACTACACTATTAAGTTCTAACAATTAGCAGCTCTTCTTAAAAATTAATTAGAATATTTACTTATAAAACACTACTATTAAGAATTAAAGAAAGAGATTAAGAATAAAACTTCTTATCTCTAAAAAAACTAAAACTCTTAATAATCTAATATTTATAGCTACTTAAACTGGTAACCAACCTTTTAAATAATAGATTAAGTAATAATATTCTAACTCTTTCTAACAGATACTCTAATATATAAAGAATAGAGATATTATAAAACTAAATAATACAAACTAAAGAAATAGAAAGTCTTATAAACTAAACTTTAACTAAATGGAAGAGCAGAAGAAATATTATAAATAGAAGCTGTATATTTATTATAGAAAGAATAATTAACTAGAATAAGAATATCTAAACAGGCTAGAAAAAAATAGTAGAAATTAAATATTAGCTGCTAAATAAAGATATACTTTTTTAAACTATCTGCTATAATAATAATTATACAAACTATTATATTTTTAAAACAGTAATAGAATAGTTTCTGCAGGCTTTTAAAAAATTAAAAAATTAGAGAACTCTACTAGCAAGAAACTTTTATAGAGGCTTTAGATCTAGTCTCTAGACTTAATTATATATATATTAAATAGTATTATAAAATAGTATTATATTTAACAGAATAGACTTATTAAAACAACTAATAATTACTGTTAGAACTAATAGAAGAAAGGCAAGAGCTATAATTAATAATAAAACTATAGAGAACTTTATTAATAATATTTTTATTATTAGAAATTAGATTCTTTATAGAAAAAAGAGAGAATTCTACTAGCTATTTACAGTTAATTAATCAGCTAGTAACTATAGTAAAGAATAAATATAGATAGAAATTAGCTAATTTATTTAAGAATTAGATAATATAAGAACATAATTAATCTTAATATTATATAAATAAATGCCAGAACATAATATAATTCTAGACATACTCTAAGAATTATATATATAATCTTTAGATAAATCAAATAACAAAGATATAATTAGTAGAACTTAATAAAGATATAAAGTCTAAATAGTAGTTTGAAAGAAAAAAAGAATAACTAATAAAAATTAAAGAGATTTGAAATATAATAATAAATATAAAAATAAGAAGAATAAGTAGAAGTCTTATATTTTATCTATATATTAGAATTAATAATTAAATTTCTGAAATAGAAAGCTAAACTACTCTTAAATAAGATAAAGACAGTTTTAAATATTAAGATTTTTAAAATATTTTTAAAAAATAAGACAAGAGGCAGCTACTAAAATATTAATTATAAAATTATAAGATATTTTTAAAATTAGAAACATACCTAGCTTTTAAACTAATCTATTTATTTTTAAAGAAAGTGTACCAGGCACTATAAGAATATATTAAAAAGAACCTAAAATGAGGAGACTACTTAAAGAACTGTTATTTTTTATCACTTATTTTAGTTATAGAACAGACTGTATAAGACTAAATACTTTACTAAGCTGGATTTTTAAAAAGAATACTATCTAATTTATATAAAAAAGAGAGAATAATAAAAAACTGTCTTTAGAACTTAACTAGAGTATTTTAAATATATAGTTATATTATGTAAACTTATTAATATATTTACTATATTTTAGAGCCTAATAAATAATACTTTATAAAAATATTTAAATATCTTTTGTATAGTATATTTACACAATATTTTTATCTACTTAGAAATTTTAAAGAAAAAAAAGCTCTTAGTTATATTTAAAAAATATAAATAGTATATTTAGAAAATAGAATTTTTTAAATTTGTAATTTCAGAATATATTAAAATAAATAAAGAGAAGATAATAGCTATTAAAAAATAGCCCTATTTTAATAAGTTAAAAAAGTATAATTCTTTTTTAGTTTTACTACCTTTTATCAAAAATTTATATAGAACTACTTTAAATAGTAAAATCTTTAATAAAGTTTATTTAAAAAATCAGAAATTTAAATAGAGAAAGAAATAGTAGAAGATATTTAATCTTTTAAAGAAAATATTATTCTATTCTAAGAACTAATTTATATTCTTACTAGATTATAAGAGAATCTAATTAAAGGTATTTATGAAGCTCCAGCTTATAGTTATTAAAGTATTAAGAAAACTTATTTAGAATTTCTACTTTTTAGAACTGCAGAAAATAATACAGCAAATAGTATTATAGTATAATCTTTATATTAAAAGTAGTAAGATATACACTCTATAAACTTCTATAGAGTCTATCTATATCAAAAAGATTTTAATAGTCTATATTACTGACTTTATTACAGATCTACTAGAATTAAAACAATCTTCAACTGAAGTAATCTATAACTATTCTAGTTAGTATAAATAGGCATTAAATATGCTTACTTTCTGTCTATAAAAAGTTATTTAATGTAGAAGATTTAGTATATATATTTCTATAAATTATTTTTGAAAACTACAGACTATTAGAAGAATTTATATCTGATAAAGATAAGCTTTTTATCTTAGTTCTGACAGACACTAACTTACTAACTTAGCTTTAAATATAAGCTTTTAATAATAGCTTTTAATAATAGCTCTCTCAAACAGACAGACAGAATAGATAAATTAGACTCTGAAGCAATACTTATACTACTATATTAAATATTAATAAAATAACTAGATAAAATTTCTATCTCTAGCTTAGTTTATCTATAACAATATTAAAAATAAGATAACTTAAAAATTACTGTTCTATGCTAACTACAGATTTGAACTAACAGCTTATCAGAAACTAATATTAAGTTCTAGTCTAGAAGAGAATACTCTGCAAATTAACTAAAAAAGTTATATTAATAATTAAGTCTTAATATTTAGTTTATTATTAGAACCAGCACTACTATAAAAAATTAGAATTAAAGAATGAAAATAAAGTGTATTTTCCATAAAAGAATATCAGAATAAAACAATTTAATAACAAATTAAACTTTAAAAAGATTAAATCTTTTAAAATTATAGAAAAGAAAGAAAAGATTAATTTCTATTTTAGATTGTTAGATACTATATAGATATACTCAGTCTTTTTATATATATTATTACTAGAACTAGTATTAACTAATATTTAATCTATTACTAAAGCTGAAGGAATTATATCTGAAAATTTAGATAATAATAAGAACTATAAAATAAAGAAAATATTAAACAGTAGTATAATTAATAAATAATTTATATATTTTTAGAATAAAAGAGATATAATAACTAAAAATTTTTAACGATTTAGAGAACTATAATAGATATAAAAGATTTCTTAGAGAATTCTATCTCTAAAATCTAGATTGCTTAAAGCTAGAGAATCTACAATCTTAGATAAAAAATAAGACATTTAAAAAGAAATTTCAGAATAGCACTCAAGAATAATTTACTAGAGAATTAGTTTTAGCAGATAGATTAGAAATAATAGCTCTATTAAAGAACAGTATATTATCTTTAGAATCTGATAAAAGTGCAGCTAGAGAATACTCTAATGCAGAGGCCTTCTAATAATAATGCTCTGCTTTCTTGTAACAATTCTTCTTCAGCTTCTTCAGAGAATTTAAAGATAGATAACAGCAAGCTCAGTAGTGCTGTGTTGGAGCTCTATCTGGTCTGGTTGAGCTGCAGCTGCATGCAAGCCACCAAGAGCATCAGCTACTGAGACACTGCTATATAAGCACAGCTGCAACTCCTGATGCCTGCACACCTGAGGCCAATATGTATAATCTATGCCTTCTTGAGCCTGAGACAGAGACAATTATAAAGCTATAAGAAGCTCTTACAATCTTTTACCCAGCAGTCTAATAGATCTCTGGCCTCTAATTAGTTTGTTTAGAGCACAAGACAGTAGTCAGAGCGCTCTATAGTGTTAGGCCATTTAGTTTTAAAATTACTATCTGAGTATCTGTTACAACACTTGCAGAAGTGAGGCTATAAGAGGGGAAGCTCTCAGAGAAACTACAGGCTGACAAATCAATCAGAATACAATCAGACCTTCTCTTTTAATTCAGACTATACAAATTAATAAGAGGTCTTCAATTCAGTCTTTTAATTAGAAGAGCTATTTTAATAAATATATATAGATACTTCTTAACTATAAAAATTAAAACTTTATAGTTAACTTAAATAGCAATCTAGATAATAATATTACTAGTAATAGTCTATTTATCTATCTCTTTCTTTTGCTTTCTGTTCTTAAGATAAATCTAAGAAGTCTTAGATCTGCTGTTACACTTAGTTCACTAAATAACTGCTTGCTATTCAAATATTTAAAAAGCTATAATTTTTTAACTAATAAATAAGTTTCTCTTATTATTCTTTTAGTAATAAGACCTAAGAAGTAGTTAATAAAAATATTTAACAATTTATAAGTAGAAAGTTAAAGTAGATTATAAATTATATATTCTAGTTAATGTAATTAATTACTAAGCAATAAATACTACTAAGAGATAAATTTTCCTCTACTACTTTCTTTTTTTAATATATTATTTTATTATTACTACTATTAAAAATGTCTTTATCTTAAGAAAATTAAATTCAAATAGCTATTACAGCTTATAAAAATTAAAAAGTTAAATTAATACTAAAGACTAGAGATTTTTAAAATATCTAAGACTACTTTTTATACTTATCTTAAAGAAAGATAATTATATACAGAAACATATACTAATAGCTATAGATAAAGACTATTAAAGAGAAAACACTTATTCAGCAATTACTAAAAGTAGATAAACAAGATTTTCTAATTTAGCTAGTTTCTATATATAATAATATAAATATTATTACTCTGCAAGCATCTACGGAATTCTACTGTAGTTATTAGCATTAACTAAGCTTATAATTTATCAAGTGCTATTCTAAGCTGCATGTAATATATATAGAGTTCTCTAAGTCTAATAGATATAGCTTTAAATTAGCTTATTAAAAATATTAAATTGCTATAGATAGTGCAGTTATTCTTAAAGAAAAACCAGAATTTATATACTATAAATAAGAGATAGAAATAAAAGTACTAGCAATCTAATAAGCAGATAGCTTATAAAAAAAGTCTTTTAATTTAGAAAGTAAAAGATTTTGTAAAAGTAAGAAATTAGACTTTTTAAAGCTTCTACTATATTTACTTTAGAGATAGCTGCTTAAGTCTTTTTACTACATATATAAGTACTACTAAAATGCAGTAGGTGCAATATTATAAAGTATAAGATAAATTAATACTTTAGCTACAATTTCTTCTAATTTCTTTTATATATAAAGCAGTTTTAGTTAACATATATAATAAGTAAGACACTAAATTGTAGTTATGCAACTTTCTATATTTAATTATATTTTTCTTTATTAACAATTATAGAATCTTCAAATAAAGAAAGATAAATTATCTTAGCTATTCAAGCAATAAAAAATAATTCAGCTTTAAGTGTCTGAGCTGCTGTAAAGATCTACCTAGTCAGTTATATAACACTGAGTTGCTAACTTAATGGGAAAGCTTTACAATATAATTGTATATTTAATATGTGGAATTTGACTAGCTTAGAAGAATTGATAATTATTAAATATATTCTTAACTTGAATTTATATTTATTCACTTCTCAGCTTTATAATATAGAAGATATAGCCAATCAACTACTTACAGAGTATAATATATAGTGTGTTAAGAAGCACTAGACTTCAAACTTTATTAAATAATAACTATTAAAATACCTTTTTTCTAAAGATATAACTATAAGAGAGCTTAATATAAAGATTTAAAGCTAGTTTGTAGCTGGTTTTTCTTTATATAAAATATAATTATAAAATATAATATAGTAGAGTTAGATATCTACAATTTTAACAAGACTGAATTTATAATAAAAATTATTTTAATAGAAATAGAGATTATAAATGCTGATTAACACTTGAATATAAGATTAGTACAGTCTGAAGATTATAAATAAATTACAGTTATTTAAAAGATTAATTTATAAGATTAGATAATTTTGCTATTTATTATTATTATAAGCAAATATTATCTTTTAATCTAGTATATTGATAGCTCTCTACTAAAAGATTAAGTAATTTTTATATCTAAAAATAGCTGGACAATAAATAAGAGAGACTTAAAATAGATTCAGCATTTTATAATAAGTATACTAAATCTTGTACTACAGGTTAATATTATATTCTTATTTTTAATAAGTATAAAAGCAAAAGCTACCACTATACTGATTTTAAGATTTTTTGCAAGGTGAATAATATTATTATGCTTTATATGCCTTATTTATTTTATATCCTTCAGCCTCTTAATGTGGGATGTTTTGGCCTGCTTAAGCAATTATACAGTTAGCAAATTAAGAATTTAATACAGGCTAGTATAATCTATATTATTAAAAAAGACTTCTTTCCCACTTTTTTTTTACTATGTTTCAGAATTTAATAACAGTAAAGAATATTTAAGAAGATCTTTAAGAGGCTGGTCTAATTCTTCTTAACTCAAAGTGTTATTTTAAAGCTAAATATAAGACTACAGACACTGTTATCTATTAAAAGAGTTTTTAAGACCTCTATTTCTTAAAGTTCTCAGATACTAAATAACTTACTAGACTATCTTGCAATTAAAATTTATTAAGTATTAGATTGCCTGTTATCAAAATAGCTTATTAAGCTTAATTTATAATACTATTAATTATTTATTAAAGAGAGCAGTACAAATAATATATCAGATAGCTTTATTAAAGGGAAGAATTTAAAATAATTCTAATATAATTAAAGAAGAAAACAATATTATTTTATTTTAAAAATTAATATTTCTACTAGACTATAGAAAAACTTAATTAATAATATCTATAACATAGTCAACCACCGAGCGGGCCACACCACCAAACAGGCCACCCAACCACTACCAAATATTTCAAATTGCAATTAGACTATCAACACAGCAAATATTGAAGCTATATACACTATATATAAATTGCTTAGTGCCTAGAGCATTGCACCCTAGTATGGCCTACCATATTACATGTGCTGCATGTTGGTGGTGCCCACTTTTGTGGCTGTAGATCTGGCTGTGAAACCACCCCTTCCTGCCTTTGATCAGCTTCTTGAGCACATTGCAGTCCTTCTGCACCTGTTAGAATACCTCCAGTAGCTATATAGGACCTAGGTGCATTCCTCTTTCTTTTTTGGTGCTGATTGGCAGCCTGTAACTCTTTGTTTTCCTGTGCCAGAAGGACTGCATTATGCATTGCAATCTGACAGCCCTTGACTAGTTGATTAAGAGCTTGATTTGCAGGACCTGGTGGGCTTTGAGAATGGTGTTTTAATAGGCACTTAAGAGCCTGGGTCTGAAGCTCCAATTTCTTGACATTATGAGGTGTCTCAGGGATCCAGGATGCTGATTGATTGCTGTGAGATGTAGTAGGTGGTGTAGGTGTCTTCATCTGAATATGAAGTTGTGAAAGCACTTGATCTGGCTGATATGGGACTAAGCCAGTAGCTGCAAATCCACTGCAGATATTGGATGTGGATAGGGCTTCTGTTTGCGCAGATTGATATGCAATCAGGAAGTCTTATTTATCAATATGATTGATGCCAAGATGTATGCTTTTTTCAACCCTTTGCCCATATGCCTTTTTTAGAGGTGCAAAGCAGGCAACATCAAGTGGTTGAAGAAGATGTGAGGAATGGGATGGCATACATAATGGAATGATCATATTCTGGGTGCAGAACTGATCAAATTTGGGTGTGATATGGCTTCCATGGCCATCAAGAATCAACAATTGATATTTTCCAATTGCACGGGCATGGGTATGCTTATGGAATATCTCTTTGACCCAAAGCAAGCCAAGTTGATCATTTGTCCAGCCATTCTCACTGACCCCAATAATCCAGTCAGATGGTATATCTCTATACCATGAAGCTTGGTGCATCTTTCCCGTGAATATAATCATGGGAGGTAAGGCCCATCCAGATAAATTGATTGATTCAATGACAGTCACCCATTCATAATTTCCAGGCTGTATAGATCTGGCACGGCTAGATTGATCTGAGCCAGTGATAACTTTGGCAGTTGATATCACACCCATTTGAAAGCCAGTCTCATTGAAGTTATAGATATCTTGATCAACCACACCATATTGTTGAATAATATCTTGCACACATTGAAACCATTCATAGATAATCTTTAGATCTTCACATTGAGCCTGTTGATAATCATATTTGCAGTTATATTTTGATTGAAGTTCCTTATGGTGTTTAATAAATCATTGTACTTAGTTCCTGCCAATAGTGGTTGGTATAACATATTTCACAAGCGAGTGTGACACACAAGCAAGCATGACACCACCCACCAATTCCTGCCTATGGGCTAAATACTAGAGCCTTTATCAACCAAACAATTGCATTTCTATCTAAAAATCAATTAGGAACTCAATTAGGACATTATAATCACTTATATTCTATAATATGACAATCACTGCAGTGTGGTGGTGCTTGTATGCATGGCCCAACTGCAGAAAGTGCAGGATCTATAGGAAGCACATCTTGACCTTCATCCACCTTATTCCCATGCTGGAATAGCTCTAAGCCCTCCTGAATAGCTGGGCCCTCTGCAATAGCTAGCTGCCTAGTAGAGTGCTTTCACTTTTGACATTTCCATTTATTCTTGGTGTGAGATCTGTGTATTTCTTCCCGCACAAGAACAAGCTCATTAAGTGTCAATTCATAACCTTTAATAATCTTGTCTAATCACAATTCTAGTAAAGGTAAATGGCTGTGAGCACATTCCCTAAGCAGTTTCTTTGTAGCAGATGCCTGCTTCTCCAGCTGCCTAATAGTATAGGGTGTTTTAGATGCTGAATTGGTCAATTAACTGCCTGGTGGTGTAGGGGTCTTTAGTTGGATCTCTAACTGACTGAGCACCCTATCTGGATTGAATGGAACTAGGCCAGCACCTGTGAAGCTATTTTGAATAGTTTCTGCTTGAAAAGTGCTTTTGCGAGCTTGTGGAAAGGCCTTCAGGAAATCAAGTTTATCAATATGATTGATTCCTAAGTGCACTTTCTGCTTCACTAAGCTTCTGTAGGCCTTTTTTAAAGGCACAAAGCAGCCCACATCCAGAGATTGAAGCTTGTGGGAAGAATGAGCTGGCATGCAGATAGGAATAATATTATTCTTACTGCATATTTGATTGAATTGAGGTGTAAGATGGCTGCCATGGCCATCAAGAACTAGAAGACAGTATTTCCCAGTTATCCAACTAGAAGTAGCAGGAATAAAGAGATTTTTAAGCCAGCAAAGGCCTATCTCATCAGTAGTCCATCCATTAGGACTAACTTCAATTCTGCTATTGTGCAGGAGCTTAAAATCTTGATACCAACCCTCTATATGGATCTTCCCCTTGAAGATAATATATGGAGGAAGAGCCCAACCAGTAGAGTTAATACATTCAATTGAAGTAACCTATTCACAATTGCCTGGCTGTACAAGAGAGGCCTTTCCATAGTAATCAGCTCTAGTAACTACTTGTGCAGTAGCTACTAGGCCTATAGCAAAGCCAGTTTTATCAAAATTATAGATATCTTCCTGTGCAATCTTATATTGTATTATAGTGATTTGTACACAGTCAAACCACTCTCTAATAACTTTAGGGTCTTCATATTTTGCTTATCAATAATTGTAGCATCAAGTATAGTATATTTTCACTTTATCATATTGTTTAATGAAGTTGGTAACCCAATTCTCTCTAACTGATTGAATAGGTGTTGTACTGCACTCAGCAAGAAGAATATTGGCCATTTCTTGTATATGGGACAGTCAGGGGGCTGCTCCATATTGATCTAGTGAAAGAATCTATTGTATAAGTGATTCCTCTTCATTTGAGTCAGTTTATGACTATTGGTGTGTATTTCTGAGTGTGAAGTTCTTCCATTAAGTCATTAATGTAGAGTTTTATGGCAGATATCAAAAATATATACAGCTTCACAAATACTACAAATTTCTTGCTTTTGAATAGCTGATATTGCAAGTAGGACCCTCCCCTCTTTCTTAATAGAGTTATTTGAATTTTGATGCACTTTTGGAGGCATGGTTGGTAGTTGAATTAGATGGGATTTTTGGTTGCATCCAAAACATGTTAGATACCACACTCACTTGTGTGTCACACTCACTTGTGAAATATGTTAGATGCTGATTTTGATTACTCAGCTAGTAGTAGATTGGCCATCTTCTGTACAGTGACAGCATAAGGTGGCATACCACATTTATCCATGGATAATATCCATTCCACAAGGGTAGATTCTTCAATAGATGTGAGTTTTTGGCAATTTGGTGCTGAATTTGCACGCAAAGCGCGGCTGTGAAGACAGGCAGTCAATGTAGATTTTGACACATCATATGCTTTAGCAGCAGCTCTAATACTAGAAAATTGATCATTTTGATAGGCTCTAATTGCCAGAAGAAATCTGCCTTCTTTAGAGCTATCTTGATCACTTTGTGGTGCTGACATCTTGATTTGAATTTGTTGACTATATCACGTCATGTGTCGGGTGGCCTGTTCAGTGGTGTGGCCCGCTCGGTGGTTGATTACGTTAGAGTACTAGCTTATAGCTATTAAAATATTAATAAAAGCACTATAAAGAATAGTATAAAGAATAATATCTAAGTATAATAAACTAGTAAAGTATACACTATATAGATATCTACAGAGCTTAGACATTTGAAAAACTAGCAATCTATTTTTTTTTATATTATAACTTATCTGAATTTTAAAAACTACTAATAAGACATTATATAACTCTATTCTAGTTATTATAGATAGAGTTATAAAGTATATCTACTTTTACTATATAAGAAAACATTTAATATAGAAAAATTAGTATATATATTTTTAAGTATTATTTTTAGAAGCTATAGGCTATCTAAAAATTTTATTTTTAAGCTCTTTATTTTAGATTTTTAGCAGATACTGATATAATAGCTCAGCTTAAAGTATAAATTTTTAATAATAGTATATTCTTAAATAAACAGATAAATAGAGCAGATAAACTAGATTTTAAAACAATATTTTTACTAGCTGTGCTCCCGCCCCAACATTGTCCTGTGTTGGTGCATTTCACCACAATGTCCAATTTCACCACAATGTCCAATTTCACCACAATGTCCAATTTCACCACAATGTCCAATTTCACCACAATGTCCAATTTTGAATATTTCATCAATTTTCTCAACATCTAGACTAGTATCTAAATACATTAAATAGCACATTAATATCTCCTGAATCCTGGCTATCTCTCTGAGTATTTTTAACAGTATCTGATTGTTGTGTAGTGGTGGGAATTGGCTTTAAAGATTAATGTTTTCAGATACAGGAAATAATCTTCTTTTGTTCAACCTTAGCATATTCAGTGATCTGATAATTTGCATCCTTAACTGTCAATGGCCTCATAGTAGGGATTCTTCTGTGAGATCTCTAAGAGTTTGGAGTGTGTACACACTCTAGATATTGAGATATATCATTTTGAAGTTAGGCTATTAATTCAGCAGTTTGTATAGCACTTTAAAAGACTCAGTCAAGATAATGTATAAAGCCCTGGTCCAGGCTAGGGGTTTTATTGACAAACTTATCCAGTTTTTAAATACTCTATTGCAGTATACAAACTGTCTAAGAAGAAAAATTAATTAAGATAGATTGAATTAATGGTGTTTTATCCTATATAGTTAGAACTGGAGATAGAGATCTTGCATTGGCTAGAATGTCAAGTACTTTTGAAGGATTCCAGGGATATATCCCCTAATCAGAAAAGGCACTTCAGATTGTATATTGTTTGAATATATCCTGGCAAATTAAGGGATATCATAAAGAAAGTCACCCTTATCTATTGTTGAGACCCCCTACTGTATATTCTTATTGTTTTTCTTGCAAAAATAGTGCTTATAGGCCTGAAAGGGCTGACCATTAAGTGGCTGGACAAGATGGATTGTATATGATACAAAGCAGAAGGGGATAATATTGTTTTTTTTCACAATAATTAAGAAAATTATATGTGAGATGGGAGCTGTGGCTATCCATAAGCAATAGTCTTGCATCAGTCTTAGAAACCTACTTTTCTGTATGCTGATGGAACTGCCTGAGCCAATCCAGTGCAATCTCATCTATTGTATATCCTTTGGAAGCTGTAGCAATTCAATAATCCTCTGCTGAATCCAGAACTTGCTGATACCAGCATTCTAGATGATATTCACCCTTAAAGATGAAGTATGGAGGAATGACAGTGCTGTTAGCCATGATATATTCAATGGCTGTTAAGGATTCATTTGTATTGCTAGTTGCAATGCCTTAGGAGGCTTGTATAGGATTGGAAGTGATAACTTTTTGAGATTTCCCCTGTCCTAATTGAAAGCCACTTTCATCAAAGTTATAGATATTCTTTGGTGGAATTTAGGCTATATATGGCTCCAAGAGATCAAACCAATATATCAGAATATCAATATCTTCTGCCCCTAGTCAATCTTTCTCAATTAGCTTCTGTTTGATAAGATATAGGTTGTCAGAAAGGTGCTGAATAAACCAATATACCCAGTTTCCCCCTATATGTGAAGCTGGATTAGATAAAGCATTCCTCTGTAAAATCTGGTTTGCACAGCACTCAATCATCTTTAGGGTAGGCAGTGAATATAGAGAATTAAGCTATCAAATCCAGCAAATAATTGCCTTCTCTTGCTGGTTGTCTAATGCTTTATTGCATATGATATGGGCAGTTTTTGATGGCTGATCCTTGATGCATTTGTGAAGCCATCTGTGAGGCATATCAAATTCTCACACTAACACAGAGATATTTGGTTTTTTTTTAATATAAAGCCTTTTGGATGGCTTCCTGGATTTGGGATTCAATTTTGTCTGGTGATTTTGGCATTGTGGTAGGGTATAATGTGAGAAAGTAGTAAAAATTGGACATTGTGGTGAAACACACCAACACAGGATGATGTTGGGGCAGGAGCACAGCTACTATATTAATTACAGAATAACTGAGTAGAACTTCTACTCTTAACTCAGTTTATCTATAATAGTGTAAAGAATAAAACTACTAGAAATTGCCATTTTATACTAACTATAGGTTTAAGCTATTAGCATATTAAAAATCTATACTAAAGCTGTAATATAGAAAGAAATTCTCTAAACTAGCTAAAAAATTTTTATAACTGTATTTTAATATTCAGTTTATTACTCACTAAATAGCTAAATAGCTACATACTATAACTAACACTATAAAAAGAACTATAATTAAAGAAAAGTTTACCTTTAAAAGAATATTAAAATAAAGTAATTAAACAATAAATTAAATTTTAAATGAATTAAACTCTTTAAAATTAAAGAAAAATTAATTTTTATTCTAGACTGCTAGAGACTATACATATATTTTATTATTAAAATCTGCACAAATTAATATTAAGCTAATTACTAAACTAAAGAAATTCTGTCTAAGAATTCTAATAATAATAAAAACTATAAAGTAGAGAATGTGTTAAATAGTAGAACAATTAATAGATAGTCTATATATCTTTTAAAACAGAAAGAATATAACAACTTTAAGAACTTTTAGCAACTTATAGAAAACTGTACTAATAGTAAAAAAAAGAATCTATTTTTAACACTTAAATTACTTCTAAAACTAGAAAATCTACAATTTTAAAAAAATAATGAAAAGGAATTTCAAAATAATATATAAATAATCTGCAGAAAACTTAGCTTAAGCAGATAGATTAGAATTACTTAAACTACTATTTAAGAATAAGTCTATACTTAAACTTTTTTAGTATAGTTGCTTAAAAATATAATTACTTTAAAGAATCTAGTGTTAAAAGAATAATATTTTCAGCTTAACTATATTATTAATGACTAAATATTAACAATATCTATATTATAAATCTATAATATTAATTAAATTTTAAAATCTAAGTATATAAAAAATTAGAATTATCTTTAAAAAAATATTCTAATAATTTATAATTAATTTTTATTATTATTATAAAATATATAAAAAGTTTTAAGCTTTATTATAAACTTGTCTAAGTCTTAAAAACTACTAATTAAAATAGTATTAACTTTATTTTAATTATAAATAGACTTATAAAGTAATATAATCTAATATAATCTACAGCTAAGTAATAAATATAACTAAATAACAAATTTTTACTGCACTTACTATGTTTTTAAAGCTTTTTAACAATAAAACATAATTAAATTAGATTATCTAGTAATTAAATATATAGTTATTTATTAGAATAACTTCTTCTAGTATATTTAACAGTCTAACAGCTACTGCAGTATAGTAGAGCTTGCTAGTAAAATAATATAATTTACCACTAAGCACCACTACTAAGTAGTCTGTATTCTGCTTTTAAATTTTTTTCTAAATACTATAATGCCTATTATATTAAAAATTATATGAAAAAGCATCTATATATATAAATTTAAAGCTATATACTAGAATATCTAGTTCTAATATAGTTAATCTAATAGTAGTTACTATACTGCAGTAGTACTTATTTTCTTCACTTCTATACTTTTTTTAATACTTACTTAGCTTCTTAAGTAAGCTGCTAGTTTTAAGAATCTGCTAGAATGTTTTCTATAGTAATAAAAGATTTAGAGACTTTTTTTATTTTTAATATTAATTAGCAGTATCTTTAAAGCTTTTTATCTACTACTAAAGTATAAAAACTTTATATATAGTAGATTTACATGCCTTTACTAGCTAACTAATTGTTTAATTTAAAGAGCTTTAAAAATAATAGTTAATAAGCTTTTTAATAAGTTATATCTGCTTCTGCATCTCTGTAGTAGAATAAAAAGTCTTTATAATTTAAAGACTATAAGAAGATAGTGTAATTTTTTTAGTCTAAATATTAAATATGTTTAGCATATACTGTAGATTAAATAGTGTTAAATCTGTTACTGCAAATTCACTTTATATATTAGCTGCTGAAAGTGCTTTTTATAAAGACTAATATAGTAATAAAAAGTCTCGCTTATTAATATAATCAATATTAAAATATATACTCTTCTAAACCTGCTGCTTATATACCTACTTTAAAAAGTAAAGTAAGAGATATTAAAAGACTGTAGATAATAGAATAAATATATTAATATATAGAGAAATAATTTAATAATTCTTGCAGAAGTAGTTAAATTCTGTAGTAGTATAACTATTATAGTTATTTAAAATTAAAAGATAATATCTCTTTATAGTTTGTAGAGCTATATACTTTTTAAAAATCTTTTTTAACTAAAGTAATTCTAGCTAATTATTAGTCTATTTATTATTACTTAAGCCTATTATCCAGTTATAAGGCAGATCTTAATACTATATAGATTAGTAGATTTTGCTAGTAAAAATAATCATAGAAAATAAAGCTTAGTCTGTAGTATTAACTAATTTAATAGCTATTATCTATTTACAATTTTCAGACTATATAGCTTATATGTAGCTTATAGAATAATAAGATTTAGTAATAACTTTTACTATAAATACTATATTTATTTAAAAGTCTATTTTATTATAAGAATAGATATTCTATTTAAAAATATTATATTTTGCTATAGTATTTTAAATAAGATTAAATTAATTTTTAATAATATTTAAATTCTTGTATTAAGCTTGCTTATTAATAATTATATTTATAATTATATTTAAATGCAAGATTACTATACTACTTAATAAACTGAATTATCTAATTTAAACTAATTAATACAGTATTATCTTTGCAATTAAATAGTAATATAGTTACTATTTTATATATATAGTATTATAAGATAGTAATAAATCTTATTTATATTAAGAATCTATTACTTAGTGAAAATTCTTTTAAATTAATAAGTTTTTAACTATCTACTATAGTATTAAGATAAGTAGTATATCTATAAATACAGTATTTTAGTGTAGAATATAGAATATTATATATATTAGCTGCTACTTTTATATTAAAAATTTAACTATTTTTAATTACTTTAATTGTAAGCAATATACAGCCTTCTATTTGCACCTTTAATTCTGCAGTCTTCAATAACATATTTAATAGTAGTAGATAGTATAGTTAAATAGAGAGCAGCTTGCTCAGATACTGCACTTACTTAGTAGTAGCACTTAGTAATAAATTAACTATATTAATATAATCTACTACTAAGCTGTATTCTCTACTGAGCTATGCACCCAACACAACCACATTAAATATATAAAATTTGAACATATTTTATTCAACTAGAACCACTTTATATATAAAAGAAATTAGAAGAAATTGCAGCTAGAGTATTAATTTATCTTATACTCTATAATATTGCACTTACTATATCTTAGTAGTACTTATATATATAGTAGAGAGGCTTAAGTAGCTATCTTTAAAGTAGATATAGAAGCTTCAGAAGCCTAATTTTTAGCTTTTATAATATTTTTTACTTTCTAAACTAAAAGACTTTCTTTATAAACTGCTTATTAAATTGCTGGCATTTTTACTTCTATCTCTTATTTGCAGTATATAGATTCTGGGTTTTCTTTGCAAGTATAGCTGCACTATTTATAGTAATTTAATATCTCTTAATAAGCTAATTTAAAGCTACATCTATTAGGATTGAAGAACTCTATATATATTGCTTTATAAAGATTTTAATTGCAGTTATCTGAAGCACTAATTTAGCAAAATTATAAGGTGTTTCTAGTACTTAAAAGACCTAAGTATTGTCTAATTAGCTATTAAATAGTATAGAAGTTTTAAGCTAAATATAAAGCTTTATAAAATCTAATCAGAATTAAAAAAACTAATTTAGTTGCTATAAAGCTATTAATAAGATTCTCTAGCTTGTATATCTCTGTATAAGTATGTAAATAGGCTGCAAGAAAACTAAGCTTGTTAATATAGTTAATACTAAAATGTATCTTATTCTCAACTATACAGCTATATGCTTACTTTAAAACAGCAAAAAGCTGATATTTAATAGCTGCAGAAGATGTAAAGAATATAGTAGTATGCAGATTAAAATAATATTATTCTCTATACAGATTTAATTAAACTGGAGTTAGATAGCTTTCAGCTTATTGTAAAGCTAGTTTTATTAAAGTTGTAGATATCTTTTTGCAGAATACTCTTTTTTATAATAGTATGCTGTATATATATAATTAAACTACTTTAAATTCTTACATTTAGCTTACTAATATCTAGATATCTTTATGCAAATTAGATTTTAAGCTTATTCTAGCACTTAATAAACTTGTAAATCTAATTTTTTTTAATCTGCTATAAAAATACTTTTAGATTGTATTAAGTGTGACAGTATTTAGTTATAGTATTATTAGCTAAAACTATAGTAGCTTGTTATACAGAATTAAAAGTATAAGAGAAAAAGAAAGAAAAGAATTTGCAGAGCTTTATATAATATAATATATAGATAAGTAGAACTAGTAGTATTTTAGAGACTAAGAAATACTTAATACTGTCTATTTTACTATTTAGATATTTAATATACTGTTATATTATCTCTTCTTTTTAGAAGAATATCTGTCTACAGATATATAGAGTTAATTATACTGGCTTATTATTATTTAAGTAATTATCTAGTTCTTTATTATTTTAGCATCTTAGCTACTTTTTTAAATATTACAGCAGGTCTAGCAGGTTTAAATATTAATTATAAAAGCTGTGCAGTTAGTAAAGAGATTTTTTAAAGTTCTCTGCTAAATACTAAGCTGAGTTATTATTGTAGCCTATCTATTTAATCTTATATTAAAGCTTTCTTTAATAAAGATATGCTGCTAGAATTTTCTCTACTTTTTATTTCTGCTTCTTATTAATTTTAATAGAGAGAGAGAGGTTCTTAATTTAGCCTAAAAAGAGAATTTGTAGTAGCCTTCTGCAACTTATCTAGAGAGAATACTAGATATATATAGATAGAATTAAAGAGGTTAAGCTAATAAGTATTGCTAACTTTCTTAATAATACAGTATAGCTCTACTATTTAGAAGTTAAGCTTTTAGCTTAGTTAATCTATTCTTCAGTTCTTTATTAATACTTATACTAAATCTTTTATTTTAAAGTCTACTATTCTTCTATACTAGTCTATCTGTTACTGTTAGAAGTTTTAAATTTTTTTATTAGTTTTCTAGCAAAGTTCTAAGTAGTCTCTAGCCTTTTAATCTATCTACATATATCTGTTTAGTTTAGCTATTCTATAGTAGATTAATCTGCTGGCTAAAAGTGCTGCTAGTTAAAGAAGGTCTGGAAGATAACACTATAATCTAATAAGAAGAGAAAAACCTCTATTAACTTATAGAGCAGAACTGCTACTGCAAAATCTAAAATTAGAAGCTATTTAGACTAATTATTCTGATAATAGTTAATAAAAAGGTAGAGGCACTGTGTAATATACTAATTAATAATTTTAGTCTATCTATTAGTCTGTAGATAATTAGCAGTTAATAATTTTAGTTTAATATTTAAAATCTGATAGAATTTAAAAGTCTGAAATAAATTAAAACTATAGTCTAAAATAATAATATCTGAAGATTCTGTCTACTAATAGATATATAGAATAAAGAGTCTTACTATATTCTATACTGTAGTAGTTTTATAACATAGTATAAATATAGATCTTTTACTTAAACAATTTACTACTATAAAGGCAGTATTATAACTATACTTGTTCTTGAAAAAACTTTAAAAATCTATTAATATATATTTTTAGAGCTGCTTAAAAATAAGTAGTAGCTATAGTAGTTTTAAAAGCTTATTATACAAGTTTTAAATTCTTTAATATATATAGTAGTTAGCTATATACCAGTTAATATTCTTCTAAGTTATATTTAGCTAGTAATACCTCTCTGTAAGTAACTTTCTTATCTTGTTTCTTTCTGAATAGGCAGTAAAAGTCTGTTAATATATTTTATTCAGAAGCTCTGTTCAGAGGTTTTCTTCTTTAAATATAACTAGTTAATTCTGAATATATAGTAGTAGGCCTTCTTCTAAAAATTAAAGAATCTAGCTTTTAGTAGCTATAATATAAAAGTTTGTTAGAAATTTATAGATTTAATTAGTCTGTAATAAGTAGTTTGCTAGATATAGTTCTTTCTATATTAATACTAGTTCTGCTTAAAAGATTCTTATCTTCTGTATAATTTAAAAGTCCAGCTATTTAGTCTTTAAAAGCTGCTAAGTCTAATACTTTTTTTTAAACTATTCTAAGCCTCTACTATTGCTAGCCGCCTGAATAAAATATTAGCTAATAGATTCTGCTTGCCAGATTAATACTAAATAAGAAAATAGAATTAGATTAAATACTCTGTCTATTTAGCTTACTAATAAATTAATATATTTATTATTATAAAGTACTTTAAAGCCTAGTAATTAATTAAAATATCAAAAAGATTTTTATTTTACAGACTTTTTAATTCTAAACTCTTTTAAAGTTTAAATAATAGCTAGAAGCTTTTTATTATAGATTATATAGTTATATTCTGCAGATATTATTATTTTTAAAAAGTAAGTTATAAAATACTACTATTAATCTCTATTAATATTTAACTAAAAAAGTACTTCTACAACTACTCTATTAAAAATATCTATCTCTAGTTTTGTAAACTAATAGAGACTGTAATAAATTAGTATTAAAGCAGATATAAGTTATTTTTTAAGCTCTTTAAATGTTTGCAAATATTAAAAGTTAAAGTTAAAAAGTATATTCTTCTATATAAGATTAAATAAGAGTCTAGCAATATAGTTATAGTTTTAAATAAATTACTAGTAGAAGTTGCAGGAGTTTAAAAAAACTACACTTTTTTAACTATAATTAAGAGTTTCTAATCTTTAATTACTAATACTTTCTTAGAATTAACTTTTATTCTGTTAACATAAGCGGACAATGAGCGGTCTGGGACAACAAGTGGTCCAAAGCTCCAAACCCATATACTGCACCTCAACAACCCCCCTACACCAGCCTTTTTTGGCCACAATGGCACCAGATAATGATATTTCAAAGGAAGGGTGTGTTCAATTAGCTCTTGATGCTTATAAAAAGGGCCTTTTTAAGTTAATTTTTAAAGCAGCCTCAGCATATGATGTCCAACAACATTAAAGAGATGCGCCAAAGGAATCTCTTCTTGTGAAGATTTGATTGCAAATAAATGCAAATTAACAGATACTGAAGAATCTACACTTTTAGCATGGATTCTAGATCTAGATCAACATGGCCTACCCCCCCAATTATCAACAGTACACTATTTAGTGCAGTTATTGCTTTCTGCACAGTTATCTTTGCCTGAAGCAACTATCAGTGAGAAATGGGTCAACTGCTATATCAAGCACCACACAGAACTTTGCTCTAAATACAGCCAAAAGTATGATTATCAACAAGCCAAATGTGAAGATCCAGAGCTTATTAGGGGGTGGTTTAAGTGGTTTTATGATACTATTCAAAAGCATGGAATCCTTGAACAAGATATCTATAATATGGATAAAACTGGCTTTCAAATGGGGATAATTTCAATGGCCAAAGTTGTCTGTGGATCAGAAACACATGACAGCCATGCAAAAGCTATACAACCTGGGAATTGTGAATGGGTGACTGCAATTATTGCAGTAAATACAGCTGGATAGATTCTATCTTCACAGATTATTCTTGCAGTAAAGAATCAACAATCTCAGTGGTATAAAGCTGTCTCAAGCAATTATCAAGTCAGTGTTAGTGATAATGGCTAGATAAATAATGTATTAGGCCTTCACTGACTTCAAGAGGTGTTTAAAAAGCATACAGTATCTTGTACTGTTGGCAGATATTATCTTCTAATTCTGGATAGCCACAGCAGCCATGCCACTGCAGAATTTGATAGATTCTGTACAGAAAGAAAGATTATTCCTTTATATATGCTACCACATTCTTCATATCTACTTCAACCATTAGATATAAGCTGCTTTTTGCCATTAAAATGTCTATATGGTCAGAAGATTGTAGAGATGATGAAGAATAGGGTCCATGCCATCAGCAAGGAAGATTTTCTATCTATCTACCCTACAGTCCATCAACAGGCTTTATCAGCATCAAATATTCAAAGCAGATTTGCTGCAACTGGCCTAATTCCACTCTCACCTAATAGAGTGCTTTCAAAGCTTCATATTAAGCTGAAAACCCCAACACCACCATCAACAGGACATAGCAACCAGTCCTTTAATCCAGGAAAGACATCAGCTAATATGCATTAACTGGATCAGCAAAAGAAGTAAATTCAACATCTCCAGAATCAAAAAAATCAAATATCTCTGTCAATAGTGGATCAGGCAGTGGATAAGATGATTAAAAGTGTGGAGGTTATAATGCAGAATATTATCCTATTATAACAAGAAGTCAATCAGCTTTGTGCCTTAAATCAACATTAAAAAAGAAGAAAGAGACAGCAAGACACTTTATTCAAACAGATAGAAGTTTGACAGGCATGAAAGGACAGCAACTTAATGAGGAGCAGGATCAATAGGAGGTGCAGGTATTGTCATCTAGGCTGCCACATAGGGACCCAAGATGTAGTAATTGTAATAAAACTGGTTATAATCAGCTTAAATGCCCTAGTATATAGAGATCTTTCAGTAAATAGTTAAATAGATCCAATTTTGTTGCAATTAAAGCTTCAATATCTAGTGCATTGGTGGATGTGATTTTTCTTTTGAGGGGCCAGACTGCTTGTTGTCCCAGACCACTTGTTGTCCGCTTATGTTAGTGCCTACAATAAAGCTAAAATACTTAGTCTAAATAATATAAAACTTGCATTTCTTAATATTAGCCTGCAATTCTACTTCTTTTAATTTGTTTAAAATCTTAATAATATGCTTCTAATGCTTCAGTTTATTCTCTAAGTAAACTAGTATATTGTTAATAAATACTATTATAAACTGGTTTAAATAATTAAGAAAAAGATTATTTACATAACACTAAAAATAGTAGATTTATTAATAAATCTAAAAAACATTATCTTGTACTTATAAATGTTATAGTAGATTTAAAAAATAGTTAAATCTTTTAACTCTAAATTTATCTGTATTTTGTAAAAAGCTTACTAAATATTTAGCTTAATAAATATTTTTGCCTAGCTTAGATGTTCTAAAGTCTTATTAATTAATAATAGAAGATATTAATTCTTTTTAATAATATTATTTAGCTTTTAGTAATTTATGCAGAGATATAAATCTCTATTAGTTTTTCTAACAAATCATTAAAGCTTTTATCCAAATTCTTTATTAAGTATTTTTTAGTAGTCTTTAATTTTTCTGCAGACTACTTATATAGAGAGCTATATTTTAAAGTATTTTTACTAGTTACTTTAATTTTATAATTATATAGTTAGTAAGATAATAGCTTATTAGATTTTTTAAAAAAAATATTTTTATAGTTTATATTAGACTAGTAGATTTAAATTAACTTACAGAGTTTATTTTTCTTTAATAATCTAATTAATTTTATAGAGGCTTATAAAAAAGACTTTACTTTTATACTATTAAATATTTTAGTAGAAACTTGCAGCTCTAATTAGAGCAATATTAATTTTAAATAGCTCTTTTAAAGACTTTTTAGATAGTAGATGTTAGTATTACTTTATAATAGAATTTCTGCTTTAAATTACAGTTTATCTTTACTATATTTAAATACTTATCTATATTGAAACTGTGTAAAAGTTAATATCTAGATTCTGATATTAAGATTCTTCTTTAAAGAGTTGCCTTATTTTTTTATTATTATTAGTTTATTCTAATAGTCTATATTCTGCTAGTGCTGGAGATCAAGTTTCAGTTATTTTAAAATTGTCTAAGACATAATCTTTTTACAGGCCAGGCAAATTCTATTAATTTTTAGATATTAGTTAGACTAAATCAGATATTTATTGTGTATATTCAGCTATATATTATACTTCTCACACTACTTCTGTTCTAGTATTATATTATACTGACTTAAATTAGTAATCAGTATAAATATATTAGCTTAGTAGTGTTTATCTGCTACTAAATATAGTATAATAGTATATATAATTTATTCTTTAGTCTTGCTATTATAACTACAGATATAATAGTTAAAGTTAAAAGAAACTACTATTATCTGAAAAGACTTAGCTATATTAATAGTAACTAAAGTGTTAATAGATATAAATTTATTTACTTCAGAATTAACAAATACTTTAAGTATAATACTTAATTTATTTTTTAAAACTTGACTAGATACTGTAAAGTGTTTCTTGCCTAATAGTTAGCTTAAATATAATAAAGATTAATTTAATACTTATATTCTAGAAGACTTCTAAAGTTTCTTTTTTCTTTTTTAATTAATAGTTATGTTAGAAGATTCCTTAATTATTTTCAGTATTTTCTAGTCTGCTACTACTAACTTTTTAATAAAATAGTTAGCAGCTCTATACTCTCTTCTTTTATAATAAAAGTAGTATTCTTTTTCTATAAGCTTATTCTTATACTTATTATTAGTAGTCTTTTTTATAGTATTTTAAAAATTTAAAATAGTAGAAATTATTCTATACTTTTTAAAAGTTAACTAATTCTTAATAATACTATAGTTAGAGTTTTTTTAGTTTTTACTTTATTATTTACTGCAGGCTGCTAGCAATCTGCAAATAGCAGATTAAATATATTTTAAAAGAGACTATATTTTTAATTTAGTAAGTTACTGTTATTTTCTGCAGCTTTCAGATTAATTAATAGAACAGCTCTTTCTTATATTCAGATTTAGAGATCTAAGCCTTGCCTGCAAGATGCAGAAACTTAATTAAGAAGTTATAGTAAGAGTTAGTAGTATTTATCTTTAACTAGCAGAACTAGAATTTTACATTATTAATTTAAATTCTGAAAAATGCTTTTAAAATAGCAGAATATCTTATCTGCAGTCTTAAAATAGTTAATTGCCTCTCTACAAATTTAAAATATAAAATATATAGTTCTGAATATATACTATATATAGCTTTATTTAGATAATAGTTTTTATTTGTAAGCAGTTTGTTCTCTATTTTTAAAAACTAGTTATTAAATTTTAAATTCTTTCTATTAGTTAGAATAAATAGATCTAGCAACTTAATAAACTTATAAAAAGCTTTTAATATAAAGATTCTCTAAACTAAGCTAGCTTCTTATTATAATGTAATCCACAGCCAAGCTGTAAATACAACCAAACTGTGGATTTTTGCCGCACCCCCAAATCAACATTCTTCAACATATCATTTTTCATCATTTTCATATAAAATGCCTTTATCTAAGGAAGCTTGCATACAAATGGCTATTACCACATAAAAATATAAAAAAGTCAGATCAAAATTGAAAGCTGCTAAGATATTTGTGTACCTGAAAGCACCCTTTGTGAGCAGCTTGCTAGCATCAAACCACAATCAGAAACACACACTAATAGCCATAAATTAACTGCTATTAAAGAAGAATCTCTTGTCAAGCAACTGCTAGATATAGATAAATAAGGATTTTCAATTTAGCCAGAGTTTCTGTATAGAATGGCACAAATTTTATTTTGTGAATATATATAAGATTCTACTGCAGTCCTTAAAGTCAACTAAGCCTATTCTTTTATAAAATGCTGTCCTAAACTATATATAAGATATAATTAAAGAATTATATATCAGCATACAAAGCAGGAGGATCCACAAGTTATAAAATAGTGATTTAAAGTTATATATGCCACCATTTAAGAGCATAGCATATATAAAGATAATATATGGAATTTTGATAAAACTAGCTTTATAATAGGACTCTATACAACATCTATAAAAGATCTTATATAGTTATCCAGGAAAATTGTGAATGGGTCACAATTATTGAATGTGTGAGCTCTAAGGTGATTTCTATACCACCACTGGTTATCTTAAAGGGATAAGAACAGCAGGCTGCTTAGTATCAAGAATCTAATCTGCATAAAGATACAGATTGGAAGCTTGTATTAAGTAAGAATGGCTGGACAACTGATAAAATAGGCCTTTACTGGCTGCAGAATATATTTAATTTATATTCTAAATATTATTTAACTGGTGAAAAGCAGTTGCTTATTCTTAATAGCCATTCTAGCCATCAAACTGCAGAATTTGATAATTTCTGCAAAGAGAATACAATTATCTGTTATTGTATGCCTCTGCATATATCTTATCTCCTTCAACTGCTGGATGTGGGTGTTTTTGGACTGCTCAAATATGCATATGGCAAATTGGTTAAGGGGATAATGGTAGCCAGAAACAACCATATTGATAAGGAGGATTTCCTGTATCTATATCCTTCTGCATATGAAGCAGTCTTTACTCAAAAGAATATATGTAATAGCTTTGCAGAAGCTGGTCTGAAACCACTTAATCAAGATCAGATTCTTGAGAAAATCACCTTTTGACTTTGTATGCCAACACCACCACTTCTTGTTGAAGGTTTAATATCATCTGCTTTCCAAACACCTCAGAATCCTTGCTAACTTGATTATAAGATCTGCAGCCTGTGGAGAAGCCTTCAAAAAAGAAAATTTTCTAGCAGTCCAGTATCATATATTCAATATCTTAAAAAGGCTATACAGATGACAATAAATATAAATCTTCTTCTTTAATAAGAAATTAAGGTTCTACAGACTGAGAATAAGTAAAAAATAAAAAAGACAAGAAGACATGCTATACTAGAAAATAATATCATTCTATCTATACAGGAAGGGCTAAATTATATTCAGCAGCTTAATATGCAAGTTAAGAAGCAGGTTAAGGAGCAAGCATCTAGGCCTTGTAAGTGAGCTTTATAACACTATAGTGATTGCAGGACTGTTGGATATACAATATAGAATTATCCTAATAAATAGCTTCATATTCTACTACTAGATAATCTAATTTAATGGTGTTGGTGGTTGAACAGCTTCAAGAACATGGTAGGGTGCAGCAAAAATCCACAGTTCAGTCATATTTGCAGTTTGGCTGTGGATTATGTTATAACTATCTGAATAATCTATTTCTTATAATTCTTATATTTTGCTGTAAGCTAACTAATTTATTTATTCTTTTTAACAATTTTCTTATTTGTATTATTTTTAGAGTGCCAAGCTTTAATCTTTTAATCTTTTTCTGCAGTCTATTATAATTATTAAGTACTATATTAAAAGTATATAAAATGGTTTTATAAAGAGTCTTTCTATTTTATTTAATAAGCTTATTAAATTATTTATAAATTATCTTCTAATTTTTTAAAAATTTACTATTTTAGTTTTAGAGGTTTTAAAAAATTAAAATATAGTATTTTTTTTAGAGAAATCTTTTTTAATAGTAGTTGACTTATATATTATTTTGTTTAATTTAGTTTAAATTCAGATTCTGTAATAATTAAGTCAAGAGATTATCTTTAAAGTTTATATTCAGGTTAAGTGTAGTAAGTATATAGAATATATAAAGAGACTAAGCAATAACAGCTAGTATAATCTATATTTAGAGTAAAGAGATAGTTAAAGAAGAAAGAATGTAATACTTTTAGTTATATAATAGTGCTTAGTTATAGTATTATTAGCTAAAACTATAGTAGCTTATTATACAGAATTAAAAGTATAAGTGTAATAGCACAGCAGGTATCTAAACAGTAAGATAGGCAGTATTAAGCATTTCTTTATCTCTAAGATACTGCTGGTTCTACTTATCTATATATTTTATATTGTATAAAGCTCTGCAAATTCTTTCCTTTCTTTTTCTCTTATACTTTTAATTTTGTATAACTAGCTACTATAGTAATCTATCTTAATTTTCTATATATAAGCACTGTCACAATAAGAGGAAAAGAAAGAAAAGAGTTTGCAGAGATTTATATAATATAATATATAGATAAGTAGAACTAGTAGTATTTTAAAAACTAAAAAATACTTAATACTGTCTATTTTACTGTTTAGATGTCTGCTACACTGTTATATTAAGTGATAAAAATATTACAGCTACTAGCTGAAAAAGTGCTCTATATTTATTTATAGATAATATTTATTATATAATTAAATTCTTCTTAGTAATTAAAAGCTTATACTTATTAGTATAACTTTTATATTAATTCTTGCTGCTATTAATTCTGTTATATAGTGTTAACTGTAGAATATTAAAAATATATACTGTTTTAGCAGAATTACTAACTTAATTCTTTTAAATAGCTGATATAGCTAATAAGATTCTCTCTTCTTGTTTAATTAAATTCTTTAACTTTTTATGCTATTCTGGTGGTATAGTAGCAGTTTAAATAGCACTAAATAATAAATTTTAATGTAGTTGTGTTAGGCACATAGCTTAATAAGAAATACAGCTTAGTAGTAGATTATATTATAAATTCTGCATATTAATTTGCTTATTAAGCTGTTATTAAGCTATTAAATATAATTTTAACTTTTCTATATAGATAAAAAATATTATTATCTAGATTAGTATATTTTCTTATCTTCTTTCTTATTTTTGCCTATTCTTAGTCTACACAATTTTAATTTCTTAAACTACTAGAAATTTTTCTTTTATAAAAACTTTTCTACAAGCTGCAGAGCTTGTAATCTAGCTGCTAAAAATTCTAAAATATTTAAAAAGTAGAAAAGGTTAAGTCTTTAATAAAAAGTAGTAATATTAGTATATAAAGTTGAAAAAGTAATTTTTTCAAGTATTTAATTTTAATTAAGTAGTTTAAAACTAGTATCTATAAAGCTATTATATATATTCTTTTAATTAAAGACTTTTTATATGCAGATAAATATAAATATAGTCTTTTTTATTAATATAGTTATTTTCAGTAATTATTATTTCTTTAATTAATTTTCTATATATATATTTTAGCAGGCTAAAAATACTAATATTTAGTAGCTGTAGAAGGTAAAAAGTATAAAATAGTATATAAAAATAAATAATTATATTCTTTTTATAGAAAGTATTAAATTCTGCAGTTTAATAGCTAGAATAGCTATTAAGAATAAGCAATCTTTTTATATTAGTTGAATTCTATTTAAAGTATAGTTTAAATATTTTTAAGCTAGTAAAAGCCTATTATATTTATTATCTAGTTATTCTTACTCTTTGCAATTAATTAGTTTTAAAAAACTGCAGATTTTTAATATTAAGCAGTCTGTTACTCTTTTCTCTTTAAAATAATTATTAATAGTATAGAAACTTTTTAAAGCTTATATATTTAATAATTATAGTCTATTTATAATTTCTTTAAATAACTATATAAGATTTTTTACTATATTCTATTTGTAACAACAGGCCTAAGACTTCTTAGGCGGAGGATTGTTGGGTTTATCTTGAAAAGACAGAAGACAAGGGAAAAGATAGGTAATAGGTCATTACTAGCAATGTTACCACTAGGATTGCTATTTGAGTTGACCATGGGGTCCTAATCCCCATGGTTAAGGAGCATCCTTATATACATAGTCCTTCTGTGGGTATTGGTATACCATATGGTATACTGTATACCTGATGGTATGTTGTATACCTGATGGTATACTGTATACCTTTTAGTCCTTGTATACCATTGATTAGTCATAATCATGTGATGCCTGTGATGGCTTCTATCTTTTGTGGGGTAATATCCATTATGCAATGCTGTGTTGGGCAGCGCCGATTGTAACACTATTACAGTAATAATTTTAAATATTATATAGAGTTTTATTATAAAGCTAAGTTTTATTAAAATTCTAAATATTATTTTTATAAATACTATATTTCTAAATAGCTTTATATACAGTTTTAAATTACTATTTTATAATTTTTAAATTCTTCTACTTTGCTTACTAATATATAATTCTCTAATTATATCTTATATATAGTTTAGATATATAGTTTAGATCTGCAGTAAAATCTTATAAGTATTTATAAAGTAAAATCTATACTATTTTATATAGAAACTCTAGCTGAATTAAAAGATTCTATTTATTTATATTTAGTAGTCTTTTAACAAGAACTTTCTCTTTAAAAGCTATTAGTTTATTGCTGTTAGTTTATAGCTATTAGTATATATTTCTATATATAATTTTCTTTCTTTAAGCTAATAGTAAAGAGTAGTCTTAAATATACTAAATATCTTAACAGCTTTTAATTTTAATTTAATTTTTTAAGTTTTATAAGCAGAAATAGCTATTTATATATAATTTTCTTAAGATAGAGATACAAAAATAATAAAAAATAATAAAAAATAATAAAAAATAATAAAAAATAATAAAAAATAATAAAAAATAATAAAAAATAATAAAAAATAATAAAAAATAATAAAAAATAATAAAAAATAATAAAAAATAATAAAAATAATAAAAATAATAAAAATAATAAAAATAATAAAAATAATAAAAATAATAAAAATAATAAAAATAATAAAAATAATAAAAATAATAAATAAAAATAATAAAAATAATAAAAATAATAAAAATAATAAAAATAATAAATTAATAA
>NW_027192537.1:198006-325253 GCF_041956765.1 Thermoascus crustaceus | reverse complement strand
TTAATAAGTATTAATTTAAATATTTTGATAAGTGAAGTAAAAATTTGTCACTTAGTTGTATTTATCACTCAGCTGTAGATTATATTACTATCAAGCTATATTTCTTACTATGTGTTACGATCGACATGGACAACATGGCCTTGCATGGGATGAGCATGCTACCCCGCAGAGTAGGAGACAAGAGTATCTCTGGTCACGTGGAACTACCATAAGGAACTACCATGAGATGGTAGTCGACAAAGGTAGTCACTACCATTGAGGACTACCATGAGGTGGTAGTCAGAACGGTAGTCAAAGGACCATGTATATAAGGATGCTCTTTCACCATGGGGATTAGGACCCCGTGGTCAACTCAGATAGCAATCCCAATAGCAACATTGCTAGTAACAGCTCATCTATCTATCTTTTCCTCTTGTCTTCTGTCTCACAAGATAAACCCAACGCGCCTCAGCCTAGAAGTCCTAGGACCGCCGTTACACTATGCTGTGCATTCAACACAACTGCATTAGATTTATTATTTAATGCTAGATAAAGCTAGCCCAAATCAAAATATAGTAAAAGTGGAAAGATAGCCTTGCAGTCTGTACTTACATTGTCTCACTATTATCTATCTCATACACCACACTTTAATTATATACTAACCCAATTGTATTGAACACGACCTTGATAGTTTCTCTGACGTGAGATGCATCCCGAAACTAACATGACACCATTAGCATACAACTATGTTTATAGGGGACCCACGTTGCCTTTGTGAAAGACCAGCGCAACATAGGGTATCCAATGACAAACAAAGCATATCCTAACTAGGACCGATGCCTGCCACTAGGTACGGCCATACCAGATCATCCCAAACTACATGTCTTCTGCAGTCTGCATCGCGGGCCGAAGGCTACAGCACTTATGCAAAATCACCACTTCGACTTGAAAGCGACTCCAAAGCAACGTGGCCTGCCAGTTCCTCTCCATGATACTGCTCATGCATTATCAATTGTAGAAAATGCATCAAAGGTTGTCTCCTTCACAGTTCAACGTCGATATCCATCGAATCATCATGTTCAGCCGTAGTAGAGGCGCCCGAAGAGCTGTGCGACAAATCTGTCATAATATTGATGTCAGCTTTGGAGGTACGCGTTTTTTGATCCTCAGCTTGCTTCTGCCTGGCCCGTGCCCTAGATTCGATAATAGCCTTCCGCACACTATCTCGTTCTTTGGGGACGGTTAAAGAGGTTGGCACACGGTAGAGGACGATCTCGTTGTTTTTCGGCTTTTGATCCGTGAGAATGGCTTTGGGGATTGATGTTAATTTCTTTTCGATTTCCGGCAGAAATTCAATGCACTGCTCTTGAGCCTCTATCTCCGCCAGCTCACGATCCAGGTCATGGATGTAGGTGGTGTGTTTCGTATCGTCCAATAACATCGATTCACTCGGCCATGAAATCTCCTGGCTTGCGGGAGCTTTGGCTGCCTTCTGAAGGCCATTATTGAAATTTGCCGGCGCACCTGAGGGACACTTGTCAGCATTCTCGTAAAAGACAAAGGTGAGCTGTTAGAATAATAATAAGTTGGTATTACCGATGTGCAGGCGTCCAAATTTCTTGGTCAGCGGCTGTTCGCCCTCGGGGTCGCTGTCCGCGGGGCGCTTTTGGCCGCGACTTTCAACTGCCGCGTCGAAATGTCGCGCCATCCACAACCTCCAGAGCCACAGCGACCGCAAAGAGTTTGGGTTCGATATGCAAAGTGAGATCCCCTTCTTGTGGCCTGCTTATCCGTGTAGAAAATAGCAGCAGTCCAGTCATTCTCGTGCTGGTTCGCTTGATGCGAGTTTTGAGGGTTCTGGGACATGGGGAGCTGGCTTTGACTCGCGTATTCTCGCCATCCAAGTCAATTCCCAGAACATTCCATCGTCCTTACCTTCTCCGAAACGCAACACCCCCACGCTTGACCGCTTCTTACACGCTCTTCAGAATGACTTCCGATTCTCAAAGCGGTCCTGAGTGGACTGCTCGTCGCGTTAGACAGACCTTTCTTGATTATTTCATAAAGAATGGCCATACATTTGGTATGCGAATTTTTTTACCCCTCCTACAGGAGTCGCTGTCCTCGTCGCTAACGTGCGAACCTTTATGCAGTTCCTTCATCTTCCGTTGTTCCATTCTCAGATCCTACTTTGCTTTTCACTAATGCCGGGATGAATCAGTACAAGTCGATTTTCCTAGGAACCGTTGACCCGCAGTCTGATTTTGCCCATCTTAAACGAGCTGTCAATTCTCAGAAGGTGTGTCATGCTTCAATACTGCTTCCTGTCATTCATGCTAACTCAACGACAGTGTATCCGTGCCGGTGGTAAGCACAATGTATGTATCGCAAAGTCGACTCTTGGGCATGCAGAGCGCTGATGAATTTAGGATCTCGATGATGTGGGCAAGGATAGCTACCACCATGTAAGTGGACTGAGACGTAATAGGAGAAAATCAAAATGGCTAATGCGGTTATTATTGCAGACCTTCTTCGAAATGCTCGGTAACTGGAGCTTTGGGGATTATTTCAAAGAGGAGGCCATCCGGTATTCCTGGGAGCTCCTGACGAAGGTGTATGCCCTGGATCCAGAGCGTCTTTACGTTACCTACTTTGAAGGAAATGAAGCCGGTGGCCTCGAACCTGATTTGGAGACTAAGGAATTGTGGAGATCAGTTGGAGTTGCCGACGATCACATTCTTCCTGGTAACTTCAAAGATAATTTTTGGGAGATGGGCGATCAAGGCCCCTGTGGACCTTGTAGTGAGGTTCACTACGATAGAGTTGGAGGTCGCAACGCTGCGCATCTTGTGAACAAAGATGACCCCGACGTTCTTGAGATATGGAACAATGTCTTTATCGAGTATAATCGTGAACCGGACCGGTCCTTGCGACCCTTGCCAAGCAAGCATATCGACACTGGCATGGGATTCGAGCGACTTGTTTCCGTCCTTCAGGGAAAGTCGTCAAACTATGACACCGATGTCTTCTATCCTCTATTCAAGACAATACAGGACATTACTGGAGCCCGGGAATACCAAGGACGATTCGGTGCCGAAGACCCTGACGGTATTGATACTGCCTACCGAGTGGTGGCGGACCACGTTCGGACCCTAACTTTCGCAATTACTGATGGAGCTATTCCCAACAACGAGGGCCGCGGTTATGTTGTTCGTCGAGTACTCCGCAGGGGAGCACGTTACGCTCGCAAATATTTCAATGTTGAAATTGGAAGTTTCTTTTCCAAGATTGTTCCGACAGTCGTAGAACAAATGGGCGACATATTTCCAGAACTTAGAAAAAAGCAAAGCGATGTCATGGAGATACTTGATGAAGAAGAAATTTCTTTCGCAAAGACTCTCGATCGCGGTGAGCGACAATTCGAAACTTATGCTCAACAGTCCAAGGCAAAAGGGTTGGATAAACTTCACGGTGCTGATGTTTGGAGGCTTTACGACACTTTCGGGTTTCCTGTCGACCTGACTCAAATTATGGCCGAGGAACGAGGTCTCCGAATTGATAGTGCTGAATTCGAAGAGGCACGGCTGAAAGCAAAGGAGGCAAGCAGGGGTGAAAAGAAAGCTGCGGCGGATACTGTCAAACTCGACGTACATGATCTCGGGAATCTGGAAAAGATGAATGATGTGCCGAAGACGGATGATAGCGCCAAGTTCGAGAAAGGCAACATTACAGCTCAGGTCAAGGCTATCTACTACCGCAAGCAGTTTGTTGGCTCTACAAACGATATACCAGAAGGTGAACAGCTTGGCATTATCCTCGACCGTACCAACTTTTATGCCGAGCAAGGAGGGCAGGAGAACGACACTGGTCGGATTATCATAGACGGACAAGCGGAACTCGAGGTTGGTGATGTCCAGTCATATGCTGGCTACGTTCTCCACACGGGTTTCATGAAGTACGGAGCTTTTTCTGTTGGTGACACTGTCATTTGTGAATATGACGAGCTTCGTCGCTGGCCGATTAGGAACAATCACACCGGAACACACATCCTCAATTTTGCATTGAGGGAAATCCTTGGGGACGGAGTCGAACAGAAGGGCTCACTCGTCGCCGCTGAAAAACTGCGCTTCGACTTTTCTCACAAATCACCCATATCTGACACAGACCTTGAGAAAATTGAGGACAAGGCAACCAAGTATATACGACAGAACTGTGCGGTTTATGCAAAAGAGATCCCCCTTGCGACTGCCAGAGAGATTGTAGGGGTTCGCGCAGTTTTTGGCGAAAGCTATCCTGACCCTGTCCGTGTTGTGTCTGTTGGTGTGGAACTGGAGGAGATACTGAAGAACGTTAAAGATCCACGCTGGAAAGGAGTCAGTATTGAGTTCTGCGGTGGAACGCATGTCCAGAAAACGGGTGACATCAAGGACCTAATCATCTTGGAAGAGAATGGCATCGCCAAAGGGATTCGACGGATAACTGCTGTCACTGGGGAACACGCCCATGAAGTTCAGAGGGTGGCAGGAGAATTCGAAGCGCGATTAAGCCGCTTTGAAGCAATGGAATTAGGTCCCCAGAAAGAGCAGGAAGCCAAGCAAATCCAAGTCGAACTGAACCAGCTTTCGATATCTGCCGTACAGAAGGCGAAGTTCCGAGATCGTTTCACCCAAATCAACAAGCAGGTTGTCGAGGGACAGAAGGCCCAACAGAAGCTTGAATCTAAGAAAGCTCTTGAGACGATAACTTCCTACTTCCAAGCTGCAGAAAACAAGGACAAATCTTGGCTCGTGGTGAAGCTGCCAATTTCTGCAAATTCCAAGGCTGTAAGCGAGTCTTTGAACTATGTCAAGTCGAAACTACAGGAGAAGACAGTATATGTGTTGGCGGCAGATGTTCAGCAAGGCAGAATTTCCCACGGGTGCCACGTGTCAAAGGTAAGGTCATTGCGTGTATTGCTGTCATTTGAGTCTTGACTAACATTCCCTTGCAGGATTTGAGCGAACAAGGCGCCTCAGCGAACGAGTGGGCTGGGATAGTCTCAAGTGTCGTAGGAGGGAAAGCTGGAGGAAAGGCTCCCACCGCTATCGGCAATGGTACTAATGCCGATAAGGTGGACGAAGCGATTGCATTGGCTACGGAATATCTCAGCAAGTTCAAACTGTAGTTTGGATCATCACTTCACCCCGCTTTTGGTATTCAGTGACCCTACTTGCTGCTCCTTTCTCTGGACGAAAAATTCTCGCATCCGATGACGTCCAAGCCATCAGGTTGTCGAGGGTGGATCTAGGTCTTTCTTGGCAACTCGAACGATTGCCTTGTGACACGAGCTATGTTTAGATGTTAAAGCAAAGATAGAATCTGTTATATCAGGAAGCACTGTAGTGTCCACTTGTCTTTATCTAGCCAACCCTTGTATTGAGGTGTTATTATCAATTCAGAGTAGATCACATCTCACCACACTGTACAATTACTACGTCCTGGTTGGGCTTGTCTCTAGTTGTCCGAGTGTTTTCCACCATGCGAACAACATCCATTCCGTCGATTACTTGACCAAAGACAACATGCTTGTTGTTAAGAAATGGGGTTGCAGTAGTTGTAATGAAAAACTGGCATCCATTTGTGTTTGGACCAGAATTCTAATGATACTTAGTACGATTCAAGAGAAGGGGGCAGCGTTGCTCGCAGATGGGCTGGATGGGTAATACTCACAGCCATGCTTAGCAGTCCTGCACGATCATGCTTCAAGATGAAATTTTCATCGGCAAATTTTGGTGTGCCATAGATTGTGGCACTCCCTGTTCCATCACCATTAATAAAATCACCTCCCTGTATCATGAAGTCCTTGATCTATTTTGTGATGAATTAGCAAAGAGGGCTCTTTCACATATATATATATATATAAACATACCACACGATGAAACTTGCTCCCTTTGTAACCTTGCGGTCGTCCTTGAGCATTCTTGGTCTCTCCTGTACAGAATTGGCGGAAATTCTCCGCAGTGCGAGGTGTGACATCGGCAAAGAGCTCAATTTTGATACGACCCAACGGTTGCCCTGTGGTAATAGTGAGTCATTTTTTGTAGACAGCGCATGGGGGAACGTGATGGAATTGATGCCGTTGCCATCGTTGTTAATTAAAAGAACGCGCTATCCACCTCTGGCCATAATCGGTTGCCAGATGATTATCATGATCATGTATACAGTTTCCCTCCGCATTTTGCATTTTTGTTCTCTTGGGAGGGGTGCGGCTGAAGGCGAGACTTACCCCCGAGAGTCAGGTCGAAAAAGACCACTGGGTTCGAAGACTTTGAAGGACCAGATTCTGCCATAATAAACTTAGGAACCGAAAGCAAAAAGATTTGCTAGCAATTTGAAAGACCTGGGTCGACGTAGAGCTAGCAGATGCTTTTTTGGCGAGCATAGAGTGACAACTGAGTCGCCATTTTGGGCTTCGCTCCTGGGCTTTATTGTGGCCGGCTTGTTCCCTGGCATAATGCCCATGTAGGCAGGTTACCTAGGTACGTGGAACCGGACACCCACAGCCTACTTCCCCCCCCCCCCCCCCCAAAAAACTTTCATAAGCACACATGCTAGATGCTACTAGATGTCTCTGACAGGTAGGCATTTACAGCGGCGTTGATATTTCTGGGCTAGGTGAAGCTACTGCATAGAAGGTGAATTGAGCTGCTGGTTTACTTAGGTTTAGTATACCCTAAGATTTGACTTGGCTTGTTTGAAAAGGACAACTGCAGAGATCGCTTACAATAGTCAACTGGGAGGATGAGAACTGCGGATCTCTGATAGTTCACTTTGGCCAATTCCCTGGCGATAGACATATCTGCTTGCAGCAGTGATCACCCATCTTCAATTGACTTTTCAGCCATTTGATTTCCGCCTGCGACTAAATCTATGCAGACACCCTCTCTGATCTCCCGTGACTATTATTTTTGAAGCGAGATCAGGCGACACGAAAGCCAAGGGTTATCGTTGCTAACAAAGCGACAATCCTCACAGTCCTCAAGTCAGAATTCCTCGTGACGCAGGGGGTCAGAAGTAAGGCGAACGGAAGATTGAAAGCGTAGTCAGTGCGAAACCCTGAGCTTTGTAGAACTAATACTCCCCATATGAGTTTAGGATACAGTTCATGTACTGCTATGTAGGTACAGTACCTACAAGTATGCAGTACTTAGGTGTGCCCCAGTAGTAGTTTGCGGCGAAGAGACGCGCGGTCCTCGCTCGGCAACCCGGCGACTGCGGAAAGTCCCGTGATCTGAGTTTCAGCCCTGCTCCTCCGTACTCGTATGGTGACCTTCACGCTGACCATTTCGGTATGTATCACGACTGACCTCCTCCACTTTCAGTTCCGCATTCCTGATCTTCTTGCTGCCCTGAGCCCTAAGCTCTTTCCCTTACCATCATAACCGCCGCTACCGCCATTAGCAGCAGCAGTAGCGGCATCGTTGTCATCTTTCCGTTTCATCTCATCGCACGCCAGCCTCTGGCCCCTCCTTTGACCCCCTCTTCGGTATCCGCCGCCTTACTCTCCAAGTCTGACTCTTGGACGTTTCATCTTCCTTCATCTGCCTATCAATAACGCCATCCTTGTAGTAGGCGATCTACAGAATATTGTTTTGATTGGAGGCATCATCTACTGCTACTTAGCATTGGGGCCGACCACTGGTTCCCCAGTCTTGCGGATGCGATTCAGCTCCCCCTCACTCTCGGACCCTCAGCTCCTCCGCTGCAGCAATTCCTGATGGGATGATATTCACACGCTCCTCCTCAGACGTGCATGCACTGTCGACTCTCCCTGACGACGTCTATACTGCCTCCTTCAAAGCTAGGACTATCAACTCTATCCTTGTCTGATCCCTGACAGCGAGAAAAGAGTGGCTCAGCGGAGCCATTACCAATTCACTGCGCCATTGAAGTTATCTGAGTTTGTGCTCAGTCTCTGGTTTTTGACGGGATTTATGCACCAATTTTAGGGCACTCCCCTTTGGGCGGGCAGTTGTTCTGCAGGACACGTTATTTTCAGGTTGAAGGGATCTGGCCGACTTCTGAGCACTGAAAAGGCTCCGTGCCTGCGAAGCCTGGTGGAAAAGGGTCGCCTCGTTCTGCTTCACGAACTCGAATCCGCAGTTCTCCTAACACTATATCCTAGGATGTCTACGTCGACTAGTTCTGGTCCTGCTATGCCTACCAACGCCAGTGGGGGTGGGGACGATGGTGGTGGTCCGACCAGTTCACCTCTTCTCTTCTTTGTTGCCCTTGGCTTTGGTGTCGTCTTCACCAACCTGTGGTATGTCTCGAGATATATCTCTCGCCCTTCCCCGCACCCCTCCCCCACCTGCAAAGCGTTTTGTTATCTATACCTAACGTCGTCCGATTTCTAGGATTATCGTCGGTGTAAAATACTGTTTTCGTTATAATCAACGAAATCGGCAATTACGCAACGAAGGAATGGGAGAACCTATAGATCTGATGAATGTGCCAAGGAACCACAGGAGAAGGAGAGAGAAGAAATTGATGACGATGGATGAAGTGAATGAGCGTTTTCCGCTTGTCAAATATAAAGCCTGGAGGTCAACACGTGCGGACAAAGGCCTTCCGACTGCAGGTGGAATAGAAGCACCAAGCAGTAGACCGGAAAGTTTAAAAAACGAAGATAGTGTGCCTTCCGCTACTGTCGATGCCACTCTCTCGACAACTGCTACCGCGTCTACCCTAACCAAGGGCCACCGACGACTTGATTCCAACGCATCAGAGCCAGCGAGTCCTGTCCAGCACACCGAGCACGTATTGGCACCACCAGACGAGAAGATCCCTAGAGACACAGACCCTCTAGATGATGGCGCACCCCCTCAAAGTTCAAATACCATTGACGTTCCCGGAAAGCATCCTCACAGCCGGTCAAATGAAGAGTCGCACGCTGTAGAAGTTGACGAAGAGGAAGATGATCAAATTCGGACGGCGTTACCTGCCCAGTTGCTAACTAATCCCGGCGATGCATGCGCGATCTGTCTTGATACAATCGAGGACGATGATGATATCCGTGGCCTTACCTGCGGCCATGCATTTCATGCATCTTGTGTGGATCCATGGCTGACGAGTCGACGGGCATGCTGCCCTCTATGCAAAGCAGATTATTACGTTCCAAAACCACGTCCGGAAGGTTCTGAACCTATGGCAGAGGCAGAGCCGCTGGGATCTCGTTCTGCGGGACGATTGAATATACCAAGCCAACCACAGGCCATCTTTATAGGAGACCGTGTGAATCCATTCCGGGCAAGAATGGTACTTCCCGGCCGGTTTATGGCAGTAGTCCCCTCGGACGACCGACATGGATCACTCCGGCAGGCTCGTGAGACTCGACGCACCCGGCGTGTGTCAAATATCCATACTGGTGGGACCAACACTGTCCGAAATACACCTCTGGATCCCAACGAATCACGAGGCTGGAGGTCCAGACTAGCAGATGTTCGCTTGCCCAGACTCTCATTTCATTCATTCAATCTTACTGGCCGTCCACGTCCCAGCGAGGGAGTCACTGTATCGTCAAGTGTTGCTCCCGTACGGTCCGAACATGTCCCTACCCCTCGCCAACTCGAAGCTGGATCCGCTACTTGAGGGTTCTGTACTGTGAGTGTATCTGTATCCAGTTAGAGATCAGCGCTGAACCGCACGGCCCAGCCGTGTATATTTCGGCATCAGGAATGTCGAATAGGCGGCATATGCACGATCATCGGCCGCTGGCGTGCGCGATGTACTCGTCATTTTGCATTACACAGATAATGTACAACAAGGGCGTTTTCCGTTCATCCATCAGTGCATCTCTGCATTCTAATGAACATATCATGAGCCTGGTATTTATTTATAATCATTTTGAATCTTTTGCCGTTGCCGTGCAGAGATCTTGTCGTGATTGTCTCTCCTACTGGCGTTGGTGGCTGAAAGAACCCTCCGAGTTCTGCATTGGGTAAAGAATTATTTCAATCGGACCCATGTTCGGAATGCAAGGGAGGGGCTATTATGGATATATATGGATATGAATTCTGCTGGCCCCGGCGTGTTGCAGGTGGGTTTCATGGTCGGGGGTTTTAGGCTGATACCACTTCGGTCATACAAATATGTTGAATAGGTTTCAGTCTGCGTGTAGATATCATGAGCTTTGCCAGCCTGTCAATTGATTTCAATTGGCGTTATTATTTCAAATGGTACATTAAATGAATTTTGATTTTAAACAGTAGCTCTTTAACCCAAAGTTTCCTGCCAGCAGCTAGCCAATTTCATAATTCCTGGGAGCATTGAAGTTTACAGCTACATTGAAATCCAAGGCCAAACACTTTGAAAAAGCCGCATAATACCATATACAAAGGGAAAATCCAACAGTTATTCACCTCTGTGCTCTGGGAGCTGCAACTCCAGCGCCTATCACACTTGGTAGCTCTTCTTGCCCGACACTGAATAACATCCCTATCCCACTGCCGACTGCAGCCATGATTACCACTGTAATTCCAGCCAACAGGAAAAAGGGAGTGCTGACATCCCTCTTCTCGCATGCCGACCCACCCCATTGGATCCTCTTAATGCTGCCATCCTTCTTTCTTATTACTGTGTCCACACATTTACAGGCGTAGCAGTCACTACTGGCAGCTTCATTCTTTGACGCATATTTGCGGTAGCAACGCCCGTGTCCCGAACAATTGTTGGTCGCATCGACACATGATGAATTAGAGGCGTAACAAACAGGCATCAGGGTTGAGGGTACGGATGCTCGTATTTCGGTTGGGATATCCTGAGATTCGTGCGAGTCAAAAATCGAATTAGATGACTTTGGTAGAAATTCTTTCTTCGAATCGTATCGAGGTCTGATATTCGGGCTTGTTTTCCGATCCTTTGACGGCGAAGGCAAGAGCAGCACAGTAGTTTCCTGCTGCGACTCTGAAGCCCACATCTCTAAGTCACTGAACAGCGAGCCGAGAACTTTTGATACAACCGTTTGGTCGGTATAATCGTTTTGTTGCTGGATTTCGACGGATCAGCTGATAGGTCATTGTATGCCCATCTTGGTCATAATGGAAATACCTGGAGTTTGAGCCTCAATACTGCCGCTGTTTCCGTTTCTCCCACCCAAGAGTCCACAGCCATAGAAGAAAATTGAGTGAGCAAGCTCTCGTCAAGAACATTAAGGGCACCTCGGAAAATAGAATTCCGGGACAGGCATTCCCGAGCCTCCTATAACAGGGGCGTTTGTGAGTTAGAAATAGACGACATTCATAAACTGTATGCATCGACCAAGGAAACTGGACATAGAATCCTTACCGACAAGCTCGAGCTGAGGGCCCCAGATAAACCGCCTTCGATATCGAAGTTATAGGCGCACCTCTTGGGGTCACCTTGAAGGGTCGGACTTATGCCTAGAAGAGTCTTGAAGAAGTCGTCACTGGCGAAATTGGTAGACACGTAAGGGATGTAGAAATCATTTGTGAAAGTCTTCAGAAGCGACGAGACTGTCGGGTAAAGACTGTTAGCTGTATCATTCCAGCCATTATATTGGCAATCTCCCAACATACCAGCTTTGGAGTCCACTCCTTCACAGACAATGAGCAGTCTCTGTGGATTTTCATGTTCCTCTGCAGAACCAAAGAGGGGTAATTCTCCCCCTCCAAACTGATTGAGGCGCTCTACCACTTCTTCGTTCACAGTTCCTAGCACGGACGACTGAGACGATCTCATCCGCTGCTCCAATACGAGCTTAGCCGTATCTTCTGGTACGCCTCCATCATGGGATGAGGGTAATTTCTGATGGAAATCGAAAGTGTATGCAAAAGCTTCATAAGCACTTGCTCGAAGAGCACCTGCCAAGGTCAGGGCCAGAAAGGTGGATATCTGCCGCATGCTGCGAGACTGGACGAGGCAACGTGCCTACTCGATTACTCGAAGTTTTAACAGCTAACCGAGAAAACTGCTTGTCAGATAATATTAAAGTTCCGAAGAACTTGACAGCCAGAACACCTCTCGCAGCCCTGGTGACCCTGGGGGCGGTCGTGATGACTGAAGACTGTAAAGCTGGCGGAAGCTTTCGAGAGGACAGCCTCTGTCACGTGCGAACGAGCGAGCCATCTTGGAATCACAGATGGCACGTGCTGCAGCTTAGTAGCACCTGTCCATCTCTTCAGTTACCTAAATACACCACGAGTTGTTCATTCCATCACCGGCAAGGCTCTAGTCTTATTTGCTTCATATCCCGCGGCAAACTGTCTCGGGTCGACAGTCCTTTAAACTAAGCATGCAAATCCGGTAGAAAGACTCACCCAATGCTCCTTTTCAGGCGGCTGCTCCGCAGTCCTCGATTTTCCTTTCGACATAGTCGATCCTTCTCTCAACATTCGGGACATGAAAATGTCCAGCATGTAAGGTTCAAGAGACCATGGGTGAGGTAAAATTAGTAATTGTGTTCTTGGACCGCTGGTTTGACACCTGGCTCGGATGTTGGCTGATTTGATTCTAAGGAGGCTTGTTACAACATGTCTGCTTTACGGTGCAGCATTTCACGTCTGGAGCTCATTTGTCCTCCTTCGTTTTGACGGAGAAAGTGAAAATCTCGATTCTCCGGAGGAAATGGGTATGGACACCGGTAAAGACATGTCTGACAGTGACATGGAGGAAATGAACGGACAAGATCCAATATTTATCCCCTTGGGTTGGCCACGCATGCGACAGGGTGAGCTCTATGCACCATCAGACGCTGAATGGCAAGAGTTCGTTAGGGTGGCTCGTGACAAGCAGCGCCTTCATGCTCTACGAGGTATCATAGTGGCATTTTTTCTTTCCAGCAGCACGGATACTTACGTCCACAGATGAATTGGCAACTATTGTCTGGAGGAGGGCGTCTCAGTCGAGTCAGATTGGGCGAGTACTAGGAAATCCCCTCACCTTGACTGGATCTTGGCTTGTCCATCGCTTCCCATATCGAGCGCCACCTGAGTATGAACGATCCGGGTATGTGCCCTCCTATTAAACAAAAAGGCTATTAAGCTGAACAGCTATACAGTTTAGAAATTGGTGATTCTGGCGTCTCTTGGGTCTCAAGACCAATTGCACCCGAGCAAGGGGACCAGCTGCGGAAATTCATACGACCTCTCGCCGTGACTCTCGCCATTAGAGACGCTTATCTGATTCTCTGGAGGAGACAACTCGAACGAATCAAGAAATTTTTGAGCCTTAATGGGGACCAATCCACTGAGAAGCCGAATATATCCCCAGGGCCCCTGACATGCCCGCTGGATTCTAACATTTCCCGCATAAGAAATCATGCCTCTCAAGTAGAGAGACAAATATCGACTTCAAGTACGTTGAAAGGGGACGGTTCACGGGGCGATGACTCGATTAGCCTTCATCCATCGCTTATAATTTCCACTCTCCAGCGGCTGCCTATGCCCAAGTTCGGACCTGGGTCAGATTTTCACGAAGCCTCACTAGCATTCAAATCGCGCCTAAGAGAATTGTGGGCTCGGGACCCTCCAACCCCGCGAAGGGGGGTTTTTTATGTCTCTGGTCCCGTTGGACTAAAAGGTCCCAGGGGATACTGCAGGATTGAGGTGCGGGGCGAATATGACCCGACTACTGGAAACTGGACAGCAATATCAATGCATCTGAAAGATCTGAATTTATATAACCAAAAGGCTCTAGGTGGTCGAGTTTGATGTCGCTCAGTCAAATTTCTTAGGCTTTGCTACAGAGCACAGGGCTCTAACGCAACGGGATGGAGAGATTTGTATCATGCATGTCATGTTGTAACTAACGGTAGTCACCATGTATGGGTGTTCGGGACTTTGATTATTCTATTCGGCAAGATACCAGTTTCATCCTTTTGCAGCTTTCGATTTCAGTCTTCCATGTCAACCATGTCGATATGTCCGTACTCGAAGAGTGCTAATGTGCCAGTTAGACCTCCAATAGCATGAGCAAAAAACAGTGGATAAATAAATAAAAAAGACCCTTACCGCATTCCAGTATGTTTCAAGTATACGCTCTACGTGATTTTCTACAGCTTTTGTACAGTACTCTGCCGAAATATATGGTACCCCTCCCCTGCTACTTAATGGCTTGGCAGATTGTTCATTGGAGGATACCCAGACACCATGATAGGTCACAGACCCTAGGCAAAGCCAGCCCAGATTGCAATATAGCAAAAGTGGCAAGGTAGGTGGCTTGGACAGGGGGGAGGAGGTGCTGAAAGATATGGCAACCTACTGTATAGATTGGAATCTGATTCCTTGACCTATCTCGTATTCTGTTAAAATTGACTAACTTCTACTTATGAGGAAATGTATCTTGTATTCAAATTGCTTAGCGGGCTGATCTATTATCGGCGGTAAAGAGTATTCCTCAGTCTGTTGATTCGTGATCTCTATCTCTGATTTATGGATTATAATGTTTGCCGTTGGACTTCGCTATCATGTGCACCTCACCATTTTCAACCCCTGACACCTTTTAATTCCCTGCCATTCGAGTTGCCTGCCAGCTCCTTGCCTTCTTCATGAATCGACATGTGCTAGAACTTCTTTGCCCTTCTTACAAGTTTTACAGAGACACAACTGAATATCCCTTTCAAACAGATGTCTCTAATAATGCCTTTATTTGCTATTATCTTTGACATAAACTTTCTAGGAAATGAAAGGCGAGCATAACTAATCAGTTAAAAAAATACCTAACTAGAAATAGAGCTCCTATTCCAGTTGATTCCAGATCTCACCATTGCTCTCATTGTAACCAATATTGTCAATTCATACAATTTGTTTCCTTCTAGACGTCCAAGATCTGGTGCAACTGCTATAAGAAGGAAAGAGATAATAACGGATGATAGCAAGATTGATAAAGATAGGATTAATAAGGTTTTGAGAACTCGGTGTGAAGGGCAAGTGAAGAGGAGATTGAAACTAGACATCTGGCAATACATGGTTTTAGGCCTCTCGGATATCATCAACAGGGGCCGCTAATTATAGATGATTGCCTAGAGAAAGGGAAATACATGGAGTTCAGAACAACATGGTTTTAACGCCAAAAAGCGAGGCGGGATCAGGCTAAAATAAAGGAAAAGGAATTGGAAGAAAGGATGACAAGGGCAGAGATAAATAGATTACATTGAATAGACAGTTGGCTATGTGTAAAATTGCCTCTCAAAGCCTGAGCGAGCATGACAAGCGATGGAAGGCTTGTGCATATACAGTAACATATGACGCAGTGGAGTGTTCTGTGTGACTTACATCACACCAACCATGATGGCACCATCGCCTCCACTCATCGCACGCATCACCCAACTCAAAGAACAACTCGAAGGTTCGTTTGATATCAAGACCTTGTCAAAGTCGATTCCCAAAGTCGCCGCTGCCTTTCGCGGTCCAAAACAGCCTCTGCTCCGTGCTCAGAATTGTCGAAAGCTAAACACCTAGGTACTCAAACAATAATAGCAGGCTATGGCACTACCACCGAAATTTGCGGGGCAGCAGTTGTCTGCTGCTACGACTCGCAAACAACACACGCTTGAACTGTGTACGTTACACTTTGGTTGCATATTCTCTAATCTAAATAAAGAGCCAGGTGTTGATTTATGAGACAGATCTTGACTATGTCTGCCCTGTCAGTCGTCTCTGTATCCTCAAAATTTATACAACTCCACTAAAGCACTTGCACACAGTTCTCTGCCAAGTTATTCAACACTGTTTACAACTCCGTCAGACCCATTATAGCTGAGAAATACCAATCCAAGCTCCAAGTTATATTTCGTCAACATATCCAGCCTTGGCACCCATCATCTACGTTGACACACGAGGCCGGAGCTGCCGTTCTGAAGCTAGCACCGAACAAATTCTGGGATTTTAGCGCCGCTCTATTCAAACAGCAAACTAACTTCTTTGATGTCAATACCGTTAATGAAACACGGAACAAGACATATGAGCGGCTGGCAAAGATTGCAGGAAGCGTCGGTGTAGACGAGAACCAGGTCCTCAAATTGTTGATTGTGAGCGACAAGCCTGGTGAGGACGGAAGCTTGAACAGCGGTAATAGCGTCACTGACGATATTAAGTTGATGACAAAGGTGGGGAATTGACCTTCTACTATTTGGTTGGCAGGTTGGGCTGGCTAACGTGATGTAGGCGAACCGTGTGGTAGGGGTTCACGTTTCCCCTACTGTATTCTTCAATGTAAGTTATTCCTGCCAGAACATGAATACATACTTCTCGAGGTACGCTAACTGCAGTTTGTTCCTAGGGAGTTGAAGAGCGAAGTATTAGCAGCAGTTTTACAGCTGCTCAGTGGGAAGAGTGGCTGCAGAAAAATGTGGTCTGAATGCTCCGGGGAGGAAGATGAGGAGTCTTGCGTAGCTGCACATGATACTCTGGTCTCAAGGGAATCTGGAAAGAACTATATGACTATGTTATCTCAGGCAAACATTGACAGGTGAACGCATACTGGAAACGAGCGTATCATGTTTCATTTCAAAAGACTTCGATTATGAAGCAATTGATCTGGTTATCATTTGGCCAGGTATGCTTGGACAACATATGCTCACCAACTGTATCTCTATATTGGGGAGGGGAAACGGGAGAGAACGCCAAACACGTATTATGAAAAGCAAACAGAAAGATTCGGAATGGTCACTGTGACACGGGAGGCTGGTAGTTGATCGGACGCCTATGACCGCCAGTCAGCCATCGAAATAGGATGTAGCGTAGCGGGAGGTCATACTTGAAGAGCAGAATGTGGGGTTCCGGTTCATGCACCTCGTAGTGTTCCCATCCCAAGCTCTAATCAGTACAGTCAGGTATGCTGAACATAGTTCTCTAACGGTCAAGTTGACATACCTGAGTGATACCCAGTCCCCGCCATTCTTCTTCCCAGAGCAGCTTTAATGTTCCCTTCGAGCTGTCAAAGTAGTCCGCAGGTATCTTCTTTAGCATATTTTTGGGAAGCTGCACATGTCGATACTCGAACTCATCATCGGAATATCTACTCTTACTCAGCAGGCTACCACGTTCACTGAGAGGACCAAGGAACCGACATACCTGGCCGAGTAGTGGATAGAGTCGATGAACTCCTCAAGTTTCTCCCGCTCGGACTCCAGCAAGAGACGAGGCTTCTTGTTCCTCCTGCTGAGGTCGATGTCGACCATTTTGAAAGCGCTCAGGCGCGAATATGCTGTTGTCAGGAAACAGAGGCACAGGTATTTCTGCGCGATGTGTCGAGCAATTAGCACCAAGTGCACGCGTCTGACTAGGAGACAGGCAAGGAGGACGGAGGGAGAGAAGGTCGCTATGTACAGGATCGCTAGCTAGTCCCGGGAAGCACTGGGTGCGCACAGGAAGGCTACTTGGTCGTGGTCCCCGAGAAATCGGAAGTGATCTTATCCAATTCGGAGATGGGATGTGGACGGATGGACCCGCCTGGAGCCTTCCTCGGGAAAGGTCTTGTGAAGGAAACTAAACGCAAGCGAGTTCAACGCTTGAAAAACTGGTGAGTTCGATGATAGCTGGCGGCGAAACACGACAAGGACAGAGAAGAAAGAAGGAATTGAGTGTGTTGGTGCTATGGGGACTAGGTGCAGTACCTGCTTCCCTAGGCACAGCGTGGAGGGGTAGAACCATCGTGCAATCGTACTAGTAGTTTCCACGACTAACCTTAGAAGGTATTAACCACTACGCGCCCGGGCACCCTGGACTCCTGCATTATTATGGAGCACCCCGTTCCAATCACTTCACTGGTGGACTGTACAGAAACGGAATCTAACTAGCTAGTTATTGACAATGTAATGGGTGCGAAACACATCTCTCCGTTCGAGCTCTGAAGCGGTAAAAACAAGGCCAAAAAGACGAACTGGAGCCGTGGTGAGACCATCGTTGGTGAGAATTTACTATCAATCACTTCCTCTGCAAGTAGTAGATAAATCTACAGACTATTCTTTACCTGCCTGTTTAAAAGACGGATTTGTGGCCAGTCAGACAACTTTCTGATGACCTCGGGAGAGGCCGCTTGCTGCTGCTGTTGGAGAGTGGCAGTACATAGAACCCCGTGACTGGCACGTGAGTGTACTGTACAAAAACAGCGCAGGGCAAGATGGTGCAGGCGTCGGATTAAATGTCTAAACGCAGCAAAAAGGATAAGAGGTGTTTGAAAGGCTCTCGTGGGATACTCGCTCTGTGCTGGGCCAGGCAGATTTTGCATTGCTGCATTCATGAGCTATCGTTGAAGCCTTACAGCTTAACACAGTGGATTTTGCACCGCCCCATATAACGCCACACTGATTACTACCCCCAACCGTGAATCTGCCGTGGGAACGCGACTCCGGGCAGGAAGCGAGAGTGCCTCTTCAGATGGGCGCCGTCAGTAAAGCCTCTGGTCAACCCTGATTCTTGACATCAAGATATTCCAATTGACCTGGATATTCTCTCCACTGCACCGGCCATTCTGGTCGCAGCATTTTTGAGCCCCGGCGCGCACAGATCCACCAGCCCGTCCCTGCAGTGAGCGGCGAACGCGTTGCGATCTTGCTTGGGGAGTCCTCCAGCTCGTAGGACCATGAGCACCAAACGGCGAGTGGCCGCTGCAGCCTCTTCGGAGGCGACACGCCATGGGCAAAAACGGCGGAAGATCTCTGTAAGTACCGCGTCTCCCTTAGCTTCTGCACACTGTCACAGTCCTGCCCTCCACCGCGGGTGCATCTTAGCGGCTCTCATTGCGGGATGGGAGCTCTTCCTCGAGCAGGGCGCCGGCAAACGGACAGCCCGAACATTTGAAGCTCTTCAGGATAAGACACGGAAAACTGTCGTCGCCCCAACTGACTAGCAGCATCGCAACCATGATACTTTGCGACTCCCGCTGCGAGGAGGTCCGCCTCCCGTAATCCGTGCCCATCGTTCTCTGCTTCTGAATGCTCAATATCTCCGTGATTATTACTAATAGGATTAATTATTCCGACGATAGGATGATTCTTCTACAGAAATCGAAACCCCTCAGACGACCACGGAAGTTGGTCTAAAGCTCCTTTCGCATATCAAGCAGTCTACCGACAAGAAGTACGCACCGACCTATGATTTTGCCATTCCTATTTCATATACATTAGGGCTAAGCAAGCTATCTTTTTGTATAACAGTGGACGACAGATTGCGACCAGCTTTCTCCATCTTCCCGACAGAGTAAGTTGCCTGCTCTCCTTCCCTGTTTTTATGCTTTCGGTGCGTACTCACATGTCTGACCATTTGGTTAGAAAGAAAATCCGGGATATTATAAAGCTATTCTGCTTCCCATTGCAATAGATACTGTCGAAGTAAGTAATCACTTCCTTGGTCCGACGATGGCGAGAAGGTTTGCTGTGGAATTCGCACACGATCTTGCTCGCATAGATCGCAATGAGTCTATTCAACTATATCAAAGTTGATCTGCTGTGCGGGTACCTTGGACTTCATGCTGTCTTTCCGACTAACCGAACGCCATTTTATGCAGGATAAACTGAACCGTTACCAATATCCTAATGTTACAGCGCTCGAGAGCGATCTCAAACGCATGGTCAGCAATGCAAAGTTCTACAATGAGAAGTCTTCGTTGATCTTCGCTGATGCTGAACGGATTCGCAAAATCCTCTCGAATAACATGCCCAAAATCAACCCAGCATACAAAGATCCCAAATATGTGGCCTTCCCTACGCCAATTCCGGATGAAGTATCAAACGACAATGCAAATGAAGATGTGGAAAACCAAGAACTTGAGGATGCGGGACAGGCGGAAGCCTCGTCAACATCTCGTAGACAGACACCAAGGTCCGGAAATGGTCGACCGTTGAGCTCGACACCACTTGTTGATGATCACACTCAGTCGGAAGCAGGCTTTGAGGGCGATAGTCTTCAAAGCGCCCAAGACAAGATCATTTCGGAAATGATACGCCTGAAGGATGCGGAGTGAGTTGACCTTGTACATCTCTTTCTGTTCCTAAGACACTCTTTAACATTTTAACAGTGGCCGGGAGGTTGGACTCCCATTTATCAATAAGCCAGATCGCAACCTGTACAAGGATTACTACGAAATAATCCAGCACCCTGTGTCCTTAAGGGGGATTCAAAAGCAGGTCCGTGGTACAGATGGGAAAAAGAACGCTCTTAGAACAACAGCTTTTCCAACGTGGCAGTCTTTCGAGGAAGAAGTGGAATATATATGGCGCAATGCGCGAGAATTCAATGAAGATGGCAGTGAAATATTTGTTTTTGCCGGTGTCCTTGAAGTAAGAGATTTTATGCAGGCAGAGTTATCACTCCTGTTATTATCGCTAACTCCCTATGCAGGATTATTTCAAGCGCCGTGTTGCGGAAGCAAGAAAGCTTGTGCCAGATTCGACCCAAACAAATGGAGATGGCGGAGCTCCTCGCCTTAAACTGAGGATGGGAGCCGTCAAGACGCCAGAGCCGTCTTCCCAGAGGTTAACCTTGAAGCTTCCTGGGCAGAAGCCCGATACAGTCCCAAAAGAGGAGAGAATGCAGCCTGGGGTGACAGTGGACGGCGAAGCTCTGAGAAGGCAACAGGAACTTGTTAGGGCAGGGTCGAACGGGCAAGATATACATGCTCGCGCAACACCGCCAACGACAAGAAACCTGAGGAAGCCACCTGGAAGTCCTAGGTCGAGCTCAGGGAAGGGCCAGATGCCGCAGGAGCACCAGAGGAGCAGTTCTGCAACCTCGCTAGCACGCTCATCTACCGCGGCCGTCAAAAGCGAGGCTCAGGCTGCACCTTCACCAGGATTAGCGGCAGTGATATCTCGCGAGGGTAGCCAGGAGTCCGTTAAACAGACTGGTGGATCTCCTGCTGCAGCGTCTCCGGTCCTCCCTGCTGCAGGGTCCGAAATGCCCCCTCCTTCGAGTGCCACGCCACGTCCATCAAGCGGTAGCCCATGGCCGCCTTCCCATCCTGTCAGCCACCCCCCGCATGCGTATCCATCGCAGAATGTTTCACCTCTGGACTCAGTATTGAGGCAACCTGGCAAAGGTACGTCTTATCTTGGATCTTGGTGGTCTTATGGTCGCTAACAGTCCGTAGATGCCAGTCATACTCTTATCGAAAATGTGAGCATCTTCACCCATCCGAGCTTGACTCTTCGTCAAGGTTTCCACCTAGACATACCATCTTCGCCCACAGCATCCCAGCAGTGTGTGACGATAAATCTACCGTCGAGTCATAATTTTATTTCAATACGCCCTTCTGTTGCAGCGAGTACACCTCAGCGACAGACCAAGCTTGTGGTCTCACTAGGAATGCAGAAAGTTCAGGTCCCGTCACAAGACAGATCGAGTGATCAGACAAAGCCAACGTACGACATACGTCTTAACACCGGGGTAACGAAAGTCGACTTGGAGATGATCGCTGGACCATCCAGAGGTGTACCAAAATCCGGACCACCAGGCTCAGATCTCGAGTACGAACGAGTGACCATCTACTTCAATCTCTTGCGACAATAATCGCTATACGGATCTTGCAACCTCTCATGATGCTGACCGATGCAGTGGCTTGGGGGTATCTCGAAGGTCAAGGTCTCCAAATACCACGAAAATCTGATTCGTATTTATGGTGGGAAGGGGGTTTTATTGTTCTTTTTTTTTATTCATAAGTACCTCCAGGACTGATGAGCGCCCGGGACGGTGGTGTATAGCGTATTCGCATAGGGGTAAAAGGAATGCCATGGTAGTCATAGTTCGGTTAAGACAGAGCAACCAGATAGAATGCTCATGTCTCCTACTTCATAGTTTCAACCAATGTATAGGAACTCGTAGGATCAGGTTGAGATGGTTCTATTGCGGTGTCCCCCAGTTCGATATCAGGAAAACTCAACAGGACAGAGGTCAGATGCTAATATTTTAGCAGTCATCTTTTGCCTCTTTGCCTCTTCTGTTCTTCTGACCACCGGACCGTCCACAGCCAATCGGATTGTTTTCTATTGGCCATGTGCTTAACGTGTTTAACTCGGAAGGATGGATAAACTTTTTACATGCAAGGTATGCCGCCATCAGGCAGCTTGAGGCAGAGATGGAAATTCCAAAAAAAAGTGAAGGGGAGGATCTGTTTTATGCAGTATTCCAGGGCTTAGGGCTTAGGGCTTACTTGCCCTTTGAAATTTGGAAGTTGATCGTTCTTTTCTAAGAGACAAGAAACATCTGAGAGTATACTACATCGGATAGATGGAATTGGCAGTTGATAATCCATATGGTGTACATCAAAGTAAATTGAAAATTTCATTAATGATAATAGTGGCGAATAATGTTCCAAGATTCCAGAAAGCCCAAGTGATCCACAAGCATCCCGAGAGGAAACTAGCGTTCTACGGCGTACGCACATGGGCACCGCACTTTGAAGGTTCGGTTGAGCAGCTTAGCTAAGGCAACAGAGGAACCGTGGCCCAGCATATGTTTCCACCCGAAACTTTTCGCCAGAGCCGGAAAAAAAAAAAATTTCGAGAGTGGGTTTACTTTTCCTATAAAGCTAAACCACTCCCACCTCAATCTGTATAGTATTTTTTTTATCAGCCTTTTCTTCGCATCAGCTCTCCCCGGCCCCTATCGCTCTAGATTTGTCTCCCACTTGCTCCCCGCACTTCCGCGATAATGTCTGACGAAGTGTACGAGGGTGCCATTGGCATCGACCTTGGTGGGTTCCGGTCCCTGAGAAATTGCATTTACATTTTATGCGACAGAGGTTGACGCTTCTCTAAATAGGTACCACTTACTCCTGCGTGGCCAACTATGAAGGCACCAATGTCGAGATCAGTAAGTCACTCAACACGCAAGCTTTCGTAACCACTTGGCCAGAAACTCAACGTCCGCCTGTTGCTAGTTGCCAACGAGCAGGGTAGCTACACTACCCCCTCCTTCGTCTCGTTTACCGACAAAGAGCGCTTGATTGGCGAGTCTGCGAAGAACCAGGCTGCAATGAACCCGAAGAACACCATCTTCGACATCAAGTAAGTTTGCCGTCCTATTTTCTTGGTGCCTGTTTACGTGGGCCGTGGTTCTCACAAAATGTTAGGCGTCTAATCGGGCGACGGTTTGACGACCCTATTGTCAAGAAGGATATCGAGTCGTGGCCCTTCAAGGTTGTCGATCAGGGAGGCAACCCGGTTGTCGAGGTTGAGTACTTGGGTGAAACCAGGACTTTCTCTCCTCAGGAGATCTCGTCTATGGTTCTTATGAAGGTGTGTTTTTTCGTAGCTAATTCGCCCCCTCACTGAACTAGGCTGACAGCGCTTGACAGATGAAAGAAGTAGCGGAGACTAAGCTTGGAAAGAAGGTTTCCAAGGCCGTCATTACTGTGCCGGCATATTTCAACGACAACCAGCGTCAGGCTACCAAGGACGCTGGTGCCATTGCCGGCCTCAATGTGCTCCGTATCATCAACGAGCCAACCGCTGCTGCCATCGCTTATGGTCTGGGATCCGGCAAGTCCGACAAGGAGCGGAATGTCCTGATCTATGATCTGGGAGGTGGTACTTTCGATGTGTCTCTTCTTAACATCCAGGGAGGTGTTTTCACTGTCAAAGCCACCGCCGGTGACACGCACTTGGGTGGTCAAGACTTTGACACCAACCTTCTGGAACATTTCAAGAAGGAGTTCCAACGGAAGACCAAGAAGGATCTTTCTGGAGACTCCAGAGCTCTGCGTCGTCTGCGCACTGCCTGTGAGCGTGCTAAGCGTACTTTGTCCAATGCTACCCAGACCACTGTCGAGATTGACTCGCTGTTCGACGGTGAGGACTTCAACGCTCAGATCACACGTGCTCGCTTTGAAGATCTGAATGCCAAGGCATTCGCTGGTACTTTGGAGCCGGTTCAGCAAGTGCTTAAGGATGCCGGTCTTGACAAGAGTAGTGTTGATGAAATTGTCCTCGTTGGCGGTTCTACTCGTATTCCGCGCATCCAGAAACTTCTCAGCGATTTCTTTGACGGCAAAAAGCTCGAAAAGGTAAATTAACGCATATTCTCTGCAATCACGTACGGTGCTAACATATTATTACTATTAAAGAGCATCAACCCGGACGAAGCCGTTGCTTATGGTGCCGCTGTCCAGGCTGGTATCCTCTCTGGCAAGGCCACCTCCGCTGACACATCCGACCTCTTGCTTCTTGATGTCGTCCCACTCTCCCTTGGTGTTGCTATGGAGGGTAACATTTTCGCACCTGTTGTGCCTCGTGGCCAGACCGTTCCTACTATTAAGAAGCGTACATTCACGACCGTTGTGGACAATCAAACGACTGTGCAGTTCCCTGTCTACCAGGGTGAACGCACCAACTGCGATGACAACACCTCTCTGGGAGAATTCACTCTAGCACCAATTCCACCTATGAAGGCTGGTGAGGCTGCTCTCGAGGTTGTTTTCGAGGTCGATGTCAATGGCATTCTTAAGGTTACCGCTACCGAGAAGTCTTCTGGTCGCAGCGCCAACATCACAATCTCCAACGCTGTTGGAAAGCTCTCAAGCACTGAGATTGAGAAGATGATCAGTGGTAAGTATCTGGCTTTCCTGGTGATGCTATAATACGAGCCATCCGTCTAACGAGACTCTTACAGATGCTGCCAAATTCAAGTCAAGCGACGAGGCTTTCACCAAGAAATTCGAAGCCCGTCAGCAGCTCGAATCTTACATTTCCCGCGTTGAGGAGATTATCTCTGATCCGACCATGTCATTGAAGCTGAAGCGTGGTAACAAGGAGAAGATTGAGTCCGCTCTTAGCGATGCCATGGCTCAGCTAGAGATTGAAGAGTCCACTCCTGATGATCTTAAGAAGAAGGAGCTGGCTCTCAAGAGGCTCATCACTAAGGCGATGGCCACCCGGTAAATGACATTTGAGTTAGACACACGAGGTGCAAGCTGTCTGTGGGGAGACAATGGTTACTAGATCTGGTTTTACGAAGAGGAAATTACTTTTTCTTTTTCCTTGTCGTCTGTTCCAAAAGTTTATTTTAGGATCCGGTTATTCACGCCATGTTTGTACGTCTCAGGCAATGGGCACGGTTGCGGTTCCAAAAGTACGGTGTGCTCAAGATGATATGGCCTTAGTAGTTAACGATTCTTTGATGGGCCTGACATGCTAGCGGATCTGCTTGCTTTTTCATTCATCCGACTTTTCCCCTCAATTTTCGAATTATCATTTTCATGGCTCTGAATCTCACATGTGTCGTTAAACCTTTAATCGTTTCATCCTTAACTGATCCTTAGATGGGTTGAAGTTGGCCATGTGGTTGATATAGTAATGGCGTAAGCACGATGCTTATATCGGGAATAATATGCTATCTCTAATTGTAGGTAGGGGCTGATTCTCACCGGCTTTGGGTCGTCTGTTCCTTCTGGAAATGGTAGCTGTGGTGGAGCCGTTGGCACCGCAGCATGGCTACCCCAGAGTTTAGTATCCGGAGTACATTCAGAGCCTCAACTCGCTAATTCCTCCCGAGTGCCAACGCACGACCATGCTAGTCCCTATCATGTCACAGCGCGTTGGGATGATGCGGGGAAGCAATTTAGTATGCGCAGCGATAACTGCGAATTGGCAAGCCTCCGCCTCCATTCGTCGATGCTCGACCCTGCACACCCGTCCGTCTCGATGTCAACGCTACGAAGTTCCGAGGGCGTGTAGTCTGCTAGGCAGACTGCGATATTTCACCAATTCTGCTAGTCTGAACAAAAAGAAAGACAAGGGCAAGAAGGGACCTGACACCGACATCACTTCCAAGTCCTCAAAATTGGACCCAGTCTCTAACGACCCTCTCGACCTCTCAGAACTGCACAATGGCATTGCGGACGCCATCAGTCGACTTAAGGACGACCTCTCTAAGCTTCGAGCGGGGGGGAGATTCAACCCGGACGCTATTGAGAACCTCCAAGTTCAGCTGAGCAAAGGGAATAAAGAGACTGTTAAACTGGGAGAGTTGGCGCAGGTCATACCCAAAGGGGGTCGGATGGTTTCAGTTTTAGTTGGCGAGGAAGACGTAAGTCATATTTTCAGTTATCCTAGTTGCCAACTTCTGCCAAATCCACCCCGGTCTTCCTACCCAAAGCTGACAAATCTGAGAGGGCCTTTTCTTTCTTTCTTTTTTGAATGAACTAAACTGAACCGAATTGCTGATATACAATTTCTGCAGCATGTAAAACCTACGAATTCGGCTATCATAGCCTCTGACCTCTCCCTGACGCCGCAGCAAGATCCACACAACCCTCTTCAGCTCAACATCCCCATACCACCGCCGACGAAGGAGTCGCGGGATCGGACAGTTCAAGCCGCCAAGGCTGCGATGGAAAAGGCGGCCAACACGGTGCGCAATGCGCGGGGTGTCGTACATAAGAGGCTGCAAGAAATACAGAAAAAGAAGATAGCTAGGCCGGATGATGTACGAAAGGCGCATGACCAGATGGAGAAAATAGTCGAGAAGGGACAAAAGGAAGTGAAGGATACGTTCGAAGCAGCGAAGAAGGCCCTTGAACAGATATAAACATTGGTGAACTCTACATCTATTTTAACAACTACGTCAAACCTCAGTTTCGGCGGGCCCCCTCTTCATATCTGGGCTGTCCCTATCGGGTTTATGGGAAGCGCAGCATTCGGGCACTCATCAAAAGCATTTTGAATCTATCCTGTACAATAGTTTGGTACAATACATCATAGGGGGGGAAGAAGGGATAGGAGAATCCTTTATCAATAAAGACGCTTCGTCTTCCCATTCCTAGCAGCGGAACCTTAAGAAGCTCGCTTTGGACGTTGACCGGAGGCAAGGAGCGATTCTAACTTGGAAAGGAATTGTGAGCTCTTTCCGGCCGTCTGGTATGTCTCGTTATTTCTGAGATTCCGGAGCACGTCGCCGATGACGGGCGGCTTCCCAGCTGGTAGGGGCTTTAGCGTCGGGTATTTTCCTTGAACAAGACCCTCAATTAATGCTTTGCGCTCCTCCGTGCCGACTGACACGAAGTTCGTATCTTCTGGTTCGACAAGATCACCTTTTCGCTGTGACAATTTGTCGGCTCGTTCCTGCGCCAGCTTCTTGGCTTCCTCCATGGCCTGAGCCTTCTCCTCCTCGCTGGTGAACAGAACCCGTTTTCCCTCAAAGAGTCTCTTTGCCAATTCATGGGGCGGTTCATATCCATTGGGGAAGCGGCTGCTCATCCAAGAGAGCTTTTCCAAGACGCTGCCTGTACGTGCCATTTCACCCACAGGTAAAGAGGGCCAAGTATCTCTGAGCATGGAAGCGTTGTAATCCTGGGGAGGGTCGTAGCGGATGGATTTCGGCCTCTTTTCCTCTGCTTGTTCGCGATAGAAATCCTCTATCTGCGCCGCCCGGGTGTCATCTCCGTCCTCCTCTTCTGTCTGTCTCCTCACGCTTTTAGGCCGGGGTCCCCGACCTGCTGAGCGGCGTTTCGCATTGACAGCCATAGTCGTAGCTCCTGGTCTACGACCGCGGCCCAACTGGCCGCTCCGGAGTTTCCAAAGTCTAGGTGCTCGAAGGAGATTGTCTGGCTGGCCACCCGCTCGGGGAGCGGCGAGCGCCCTCGCATCAACAATGCGTCGAGGGCGATTCTTATCAGTATTAGAAGCACCGGCATTTGATTTGACCCCGGAAAATTTCCCTCTGTTATCCGCTGGGAGAGACCCGGGAGTTGTCGAGTTCTTGCCAGGAATCGCAGACCCTGCTGGAGAATCGGAGGTCAGGTCAGTTCACAGACAGTTGCATGGAGATGTGGACACTTCAGGCAGATTCTCTCATACCTGTCGGTTCACTGGCGCCTTCATCCGCCTGCACGGACGTGCTGGAGAACAGCCTGGAGGAGGCAATAGCCCTTTCACTTAGCCTTCCGTAGTCATGATACGGCAAAAGCTGCCGTAACTGGGGCCGGTATGGCCGAAGCATCCTGACCCGGTTCAATTTCCTGATGGCCGTTGGCACAATTGGATCTTGGACGACTCTTCTTCGCGAAAGAACCTGAGAGCCGTCGGATGTTCCGTTTCGGAGAAGTCACGTGCATAGAACGAACGCCAGTCGGAACAGAGGCAGAAAAAACAGCTGCACCAATGGTTATATGGAACACCAAGGGCAAATCTCCTCCCACTTACATGGTTCCAGAACTCCTCCCGAGGATTATTGCTGCCAACTTGTACTGGAATCTTTCTCCTTCAATAAAAAAAGCAAGCCTAATTCCTTTTTTTTTAAAGTCCCAACATGCTTCGCCGCAAACCCACCGCAATTACAATAACTTCCGAGGACCTGGCCGCTTTTGAAGACACGCGCCTTCGTCAAAGTGCTGAGAGCGACGGCCAAAATGCTGCTGCTATCAACAACAGTTCCAATACCAATGCATTTGACCCTAATGATGAGTTGAAACCGCTACCGGGCGATAAAGCGAGAATTGTCCGCTCCCGCGAAGAGAGAATTGGAATAAGCCGGCGGGGTTGAAGTTCAGGCATTTCTTGACAAGGCACTCTCTCAAACCTTTTTGCACCTTGGGAACAATAAAGTGCCCAGAAGGGGGGTTGTTGGGAGTAAATTTATATTACTCTCTCCCTTTCTCCCCCTTATATCAGCTAGAACCGCACTTGCCCGAACGTCCGGCTGAATTCCTGCAAAATAGCAGGCGTTAGTCATACTTTCATAGACAAACGTCATAAATAATAAATGGCTGGTTACTCTCTCTGCTTATGGAGCTGTAACTGGCAAGTTTCTCTTTCAAAACTCCCTTTTACCCTTGCACATAGGCATACAGCCGGGTCTCGGAGCTTGAGATTGGAACTGTTTGGCTTAGGATCGGACTTTCTCTCTTTTTGGCGATACAAGGGCCTTACAAGGTCTGCAAGAATGCTATGGCCGACGACTCTACTAGAGAAGGAGGTGAAAGGTGATCCAACTGCAAATTTGAAGAAAATCATATCATCAACAAAGGGGATATCAATAATAAATTATAGAATTTCAGATACTAGTATACACCAAACCTATGGCGACTTTTCTCATTACCCAACCGTAATCTGCCCTTAGAAGGAAAAAGATGAGTGCTGCCGTTCAAAGTCATCCCTGAATATACATTGAAGTCCGCAAGCATAAAGGAACCCAAACATCATGCCAGAGTCGGCAAGAGTATTATTTAAAACCCACTATCGTCATCCGGTCGTGTGCAGACCCGCCTGTGCTTGAATGGTGATGAAACACCAGGAAGCAAGAAAGTGTAACGCTGAGAGAAGAATATTGTTCAAGGGGATCACAAGGACAGTACAGGGGAGGAGCATGCAAAAGTGAGGACCAACTCTCTCCAAGGTCACTTACAACAGAGGAGGCCTCTAGCAAGTGCAGTTACACTTGCCGAAGAAGAGACACACAACAGACGCAAATATGCTGGTAGTAAATATGCAAATCGTTACATGTAAGTAGCGGCGATGAGTCTGTCGAATCGCTGTTTCGTCAAGTCGATACTTCAAGATATCTGCGCGAGCAGATATTTAGGTCGCGTCAAATATATTGACCGTTTTATCGCGGTCTTTTGGAGGCATTCCCTAAGTCTGTTGAATAATTCCATCTCCGTTTCAGACCTTGAGGATCGTACACACTGGCAACAGATTGTTGCCAGTCTCGTGCCGTTATCAAAACATGATGTGCACCAAAAGCAGGTTGGGGCATGGATTGCGTTGGAGTGACGGGTGCCATTTTTCCAGTAGGCGCGTACTGCAAAGGGTACTGGGTTGTCATGGCGTTTGAAACTCCTTGTGTGGTGTTGCTCATGGGCATGGGAGGCGAGCTCGTAGTGGCACTTGAAGGAGCAACAGAAAATGCCATATCCCATTGGCTGTGAAACATGTTAGCGAACGCGCAGAGAACGATTCTCTCTTGGAGCTATCTTACTTGATAATTCTTGTAGGATCCCAGCTATTCTCATCAACTAAAGGAACGCCAAGCTGTTGATTGGAAGGCTGGCTACGTGGCATTATGCCTAGAGCCTGTAATTGAGAAGAATCGGACTTGGAATCCTCAGTGGTAGCAGATATCGGTGGCGTAATTGGTTGCGTGCTAAACCCCAGTGTGTTCTGGCTGGCGCCCGGAACCTGACCGAAGGGAGAACTGTATTGGGTATCGAGCGGTGGGCTCGGTTGATATGAATCTGAGGGGCTCCCATAGGGAAACGTGGGTTTGAGTTCAAATGGACGGTTTATGTCCGCAGAAAATGCCAGTCTTAACGCGTCGATCTGCGCCTGTATCTCCGGCATTGGCCAAGAAGACGAGCATTGTTCGAGTATTCGCATGTGCCGAGTAAAGTATTCGCGGGCGTCCGAGTGGAATTCCGGGTCAGGAGATGTTATTGCGACCTACATAACACGTTAGAAAAAGGTCTTGTCAAGCCTGATTTGTATCTGTTACTCACCAGGTGCAGCATCGTGCATGTCAAGATGCAATATATCGTAAAGTTGATGCCCCGTTGCATGTAAAGCAATCCTGATAACCCGAAACGAAGCAGAATTGCCTCTTGCAATCGGCATAGACTTTTCGCAGACGAACAACATAGAGCCATATGGGTTTTCCATTCTCCTCCCGCTGCGAAGGACTTGCACGCAAGAAGCTGTGGTCGGTGCAGCATTATGATTCCCAGATGACAATGGGAATGCATGTTGGCCACAAAGTGCGAAGGTATCCAAGGAGGGGATCCATCCGCAGGGTAATTCACTTGTAGATCCGGTGGAAGATTCCGAAGCCAGTCAGTGAACAAGGGGTTATTCTCCACTAACCGAGGATCAGCACCCCAGTCCTTTTGTCTCTTGATTTTGTGATAAATATCAGCGATGATACGGATATGATGCGCGTTTCGAACAAAATATGAAAACTGTCGCGAACGGTCTATCTCGAACTGATCAAGACCAGGGATATCCAGTATTGAACGCATATCGACTGTTTCAGGATCTACACCGAAATCTGAACGCCCTGCAAAACAGTTATATAAGCAAGGAGATCGCTGCATGATCAGTCTATCTATACATACCTTGAGGTGCTCCAACCATGACTTCAACAACCAGGAGTGTCTGCCAGATCCGTGTTTGTACCAGACACTCAACAGGATCAAGATCACAAGGCTTGCCCTCCGCATGAATACCGTAATGTTCGTGGAGCTCCAGATCTTTGGCCATGGAGACGATCGTCTTCACCGTTTGCCAGGATCGATAATAGTAACCCTTCTTTGGTGCAGATTCCCTGGCTTTTAGTAGTAAAAGTAATGCTTGAATCGTGCTTAGACGTGGTACATCCATGAAACTTGGCTCGTGCCCTGTCGGAGATTGCGGTCAGTATACAGAGTTTAGAACCAAAATTTCGGTGGCTTACTGTTTGCCAGCGCAAGCCATTGAGCTCCCTGAGCTGGATCGTCGGACATTCTGCCTGCGCATGCAAAGAGGGCCTCGAGCAAAAGCGGAGAGATCGACGCCGGATCATGTTGCCATTGGTTATACAAATGAGAACGATGAACTACGGGAACATAAGGATGTATATCGGTGAAGTATATCTTGAAGTAATCCATAACCTCCTCATGAGAGGGCATAAGCTCCGGTGGAATACGGACTGTTGAGCCTGCCCCTGTACTGAGAGGCGGAAGCTTCTCATCGACATCATCCTGAACAGGAGCTTCCGGTTCGGCCATACTTTTCTTTTGCTGCCTAATGTATGGTGCTTTGATTATTTTCAGCACTCGTTGTCAAACAAGCACCAGGTCCGCGCTCTGATTGTAGAAAGACTTACCAATGCCAGTCTCATCGATTTTAAGTTCACCAAGAGCCTCACTGAGATTCTCCGCGGTTGACTGATCTTGTTCAACAAACACGCCACTATCCGCACTTGGCAGTGGCTGAGCTGTCGATGCTGTAAACAAGGGTTGTTGAGGAAACGAATGTTGTGAGATAGCAATTTGCGGAGGTGCAACTTCACTATACAAGTTGCGTTGGGCGTGAGACGGAACATATTGTGAATACATTCCAATTCCTCCGCTGTACGGCGCGATACTCCCTACAGCATGCGGATTGGCATCCTCAAAAGTCTGCTGTATAAGAAGATTGTGACGTGAGGTGTCCGATGGATTTGAAGCATCCGCCGACCCAGATAGATCCGCATCGGACGTTTGCCGGGCAGAGCTGAAGTCGCCGTCTTGACCAATTGCTGGAGGAACACAGACTAATTTCAAGCGCGTGCATGCAGAGCACGGCCATGTGTTCGTCGTAGCGGCGTCACATTTTATCTTCCGTTTCCGACAACCATTACAGGCTCGCATCACTGCAAGGGTATGGTATTCAGCGAAAGTGCCAAATAGTTGAGGGCGAGGGACTTCATACCCTTTAGTCTTTTATGCCTGTTATGTTCATCGACGAAGACATAATCTGTGGCGAGTATTAGCACCTGAGCCTTAATCTGGACAACGCGCTGAGATAATGATTTGCTATAAGAATCTTACTTTTATGTCCCTCTCTTGGAGGAGCAGTCGGCGGAGTGAAAGAATAGCCCTGCATTATCCAGTTTGAGGAGTCGGCGTTAATATTAAGGAGAGGAAACCAGCGGGGTTTGAAAACGAATTGCCGGCAGCTCAAGCATGTGATGCTATTGTGCCCTTGCCTCCTACTCGCGAGACCCGCCTCTTTTGAGAGGATCTGCGGGGAATAGTATGACTTTCAATTGATACAATTGAATAGCCCTCCCGAGTTCTGAAAACGATAAGCGCTTTTTATACGGTGCCACCCGTGATAGACCCCATATAAATTCGCTAGGGATCCAGTATTTCCGCACGCAGTAGGTTGTAAAATTTGACAGTCTCTGAATAGCCAGTATACAACGCAGTAACGGATGTGTCGACTCAATGCTGGTAACGATTAAGAGTCCGGCGCAAGCCGCAACCTCACGTACGAAGCGCGAGGTTTCCTGCTAAGAGCGCACGGCCGCGTGGAAGGTCCGGAGAATTTTCACTAGGAAACCGAAATAGCACATCTGCTGCTTGTACACAAAGAAAAACGAAGAGGTGAAGATAGAACCACGAGCAAGCCGCCCGTCGGCGCGAGGTTCTATGAAGCGCGGCGAAGGTCTAGATGTTCCTCTGTAGGACCGCAGAATAGAGCCGCTTTCGTTCGAACATTGGAAAGATCACCGAGTCATCCGGATAAAGAACGGACAGGCTGTAACCCCAAAGAACCCGATTGGGACAGATATCCAAGTATCAGGCGTTGAAGATTGAAATGTACCGATGCGCGAATGTCGAGTCCAAGGTGGGCGCTTCCTCGAGTGAAGCAGATCCAAGACACAGCACAAGGCAGGTAAGCGGTGCAGTAACCAGGCTCAGCGGTTATTCTCTAATATCCCAGAGGAAAAAATATAAACGGTAATTCGTGGATCAAGGTCGTGTAAATGGCGTTTAGATCGAAAGTGAGGTGAAGGAGAGGTGAAAGGATAGCATAAGATGGCACGGCGATTCAACTCGCGACTTGAAAGGAACGGTAGATGCTTCTTCTAACCTGTATAAGAATTAAGACCGTTAGTACGATATGCCTCTCCGGCAACTTTTAATTGAATGAGATGAACTGGACCAGCGCACCTGCACCCTCAATGACAGTCACCTGGCAGTGATGCCGAGAGGCGCTGGGGCGAGCGTAGAGTGCAAGGTGTAGACAGTAGATCCCGGAGACCCAAGGACAAAAACACGGCGCAGCCCGAACAAGCATCCAAGAATACTGGAGACGTAGGGTGCTGACTGCATCAAGGGAGTTGAGGGCCCACCAACGCGACTCGTGTATAGAAATAAACAACCTGTGCGCACCCAATGTGACGATCAGAGCGGAAGCTCTCTGATCGTCTTGTAATACTACTGCTGTGCCAGCGAATGCTAGTCAGTTCAGGCGATGCGCCGTGACGGTGGTTATGCGAGGATCGATCAGATAGAGCACCGCGGGTGGAGGCGGTTGGCTACCTGCGGGATAAACGAACAATGACGGATGGGTGGGCTCCGTGCAAAAGGACAGGACGGGGAGGGAAGCTATTATTATTGTTTGGAGAGGGACTGGGAGAGGAGTCTGCTATTACTGTTGCAGCAGCACCTGTAGTGTCCAATAGCGCCATCAGCGTGCAGGGCGCCGAAGATTGCTTGTGATCGGTGATGGGGAGACCTCTCGAGTCCTACGTCGGGCTAGGGAGGGGAAAAGCCAGAGACGAGACGTTTCCGGCGATGGATACCCAGACCCGGGCAAAAGCTTGAGTTTTATTGTAAGCTCAGACAAGAATGGGTCGAAAAGTGGGCTTTTCCAGGAGGTTGACCTCACGTTTCCAGGGTGGGATGGCGAGATGTGCGATATTGCTACATAAACTACACTGTACACAAGTACCGAGGGACGGGACGAGATCGAACGAGCCTGACTCAGGGGCTTTTGTCTTCGGGGGAAAGGGACCATCAATACTACGTAGTAGCTACTGCTACCTGACGAAGATCGAGGGGGGAGACGAGCGGTCACAAGCCGAGCGCACACCCTACGGCCTAAACCTGCATAAATATGCACGGAAGACGTCGGTCGTTGCAGATTGCATTGGAAAGGAGCGAGTTGTACAATATCCCACGAGCAGAACTCGAGCAATTATCCTTTTCCGTCCCATCAGCTTCTCTTCCCCAGGGGAAAGATGATGGATCCATCAGCCCCAGGCATGGTCAGCGCCACCTTACACAGCCACGTGACACAAGGACAAATAGTTTGGGTGCTGACTCAGCGGGTCCCCGCCAAAGTGAAGGTTGGATAAAGCGCCTGCTTATCATACCTACCTAAGTTATCATTCCTATTTCTGTCCGTAACAAGGTGTAAAGAACCACTACACTCTAATCTTCTTACAATGGCTGCAGAAATACAGAATTCCAACCCAACAATTCTGAATGAGGCAGACCTCCCAACCCGCCAACGGCCGGCGCCCCCTCGCAAGCCTGGCGTATATGACGGTGGGATATTTGCCCCCGCATTTCCCTCCCCCCCACACTTGAGCGATCCTCTCGCTGTCAGCACCTATTTTTCTGCCGAGTCGGATAGCGACGATGATAACTTAATGGAAGAGCCGATTGATGAACAAGAGATATATGGTATGATATAGCCCTCCCCTCTTCATGATGCTACTCAAGTGAGCAATTTGGACTGACTGGACCCAGACCTTGTCTCTACGATTTCCGATCCAGAACATCCCATATCCTTGGGGTCACTCGCCGTTGTCTCCCTTCCAGACATTTCAATCAAGCCATCCCTGCCAAACAACCCCGATTCACCTCTTCGAACCGTTACGGTTCTCATCACGCCCACAATCACGCACTGTAGCTTGGCCACTGTCATAGGATTGGGTGTGCGTGTCCGTCTCGAACAGTCGCTGCCACCTCGGTTCCGTGTTGACGTGCGCATCAAAGAAGGCACTCATAGCACGGCCGAGGAGGTAAACAAACAGTTAGCGGACAAGGAGAGGGTGGCTGCGGCATTGGAGAATGGAACTTTGATGGGTGTTATCGGAAAGATGTTGGAGACCTGCCAATGATGGCGCATCCGTCTGTTTCTGTACGAAGGAGCTCATCTGAGCAATCTCAGTCGCTTGTGTTTCTTAACCCAAGTGACCACACGCATGGCTTGAATATGTCATATCACGACATCATCTCGGAGGCCATAAGCTGCTGGCCAGTGTCATGGGAAATGGTGACGACACCCTTTGTTGATTAAACGCCATAGGGCAGTCCGTTGAAACTCTGGATGCCCATTTTTCCCGTACGAATCCGCAGACTATTACTACAAATACATGGAAAGCGGGAAATGCCCCTTTGATCCAAGCCATTGCATCCCTTCCCACCTCCCCCTGCTGAACTGCCAGAAGCAGAATGATCTATTTATCCTTCCAGGACGCCGCTCTCCTTGAGACCCTTCCAAAGCTCCGGTTCCAAAAATTTGCTGACCGTTACATCTTCTGCCAAACCTTTTCTTCTTCTTGTCTTTAGCACGAAATCCCTGGCAGTTGCCATCGCACTAGCCATCTCCAATGGCCTTAGTTTGACTTCACGGTCAAGCGGATCTCCGGGCACGACGCTCCACTTGTCGAACACTAGACTGACAGTGGCTTGACCTTGAGTGTGAATCCGAAGATCTGTCTCGAAACCGAAGGAGTCAATTACTGGAATCAATCCATGGACAGCGTAAAGAGGCGTCCCAGCAATTGGTCCGTCGGAAAGGACGTGTCCTCTTCTGCGTGAGAGAACAGTATAGATCGATGCAACAGCATCTGCAGGTCCGGTCATAGCGCAGGAGTAGATGGGTTCCATCAAGCGAGGGGACGCCATTAGGAATGAGGAATAGACAGCACGGCGGGCTGTTGGAATAATCTGTCCCCCTCCCCTGTATATAGCTTGATCGGCGAGAGAAACGTCTGTAAGCCTGAATTTTGTATTTCGTATCGCTACCGGCCAGTTAGTCGTGTAATCCATATCAACAATCGCTTTCTCCAGTGTTGATTTCAGAAGTCATTGATGTTGAATAAAACGGTGAACTTACGCTCTTCACATAGCGGGCCTTCCCTTGTGCCCCAGCTAAAACCTTGGGTGATGGAATCCCTCACTGTTCCGAGAAGCTTTTTATCAACCTGGGACGGCAATGTGTCGTCTTGAAGGATATTTGGCCCCATTTCGTCGGGACCAAACGCCCATATGCTTCTGGCAGCCAATTTGTCCCAGTCATACTTCTCTTCAAAGAACTGGGCCACTTTGCGGATAGGATCCTTGATGCTGACACGGCCGCTCTCGATATCTTCTGCGATACCATCATCCAAGGGCTCTGCGACCATAGTAATCTTGTTCTTTTTGTTAGGCGTAATTGCGTAGCACATGATTGCGGAGGTTTCGACAACAGTCTCACAGAATCTTGTGACAGGGTCCGAGACCTTTATTTCCATCTCGGCGTAGAGCCTGCGAAGATCATGTAGAACGCAGTCCATGTAAAGCTCGCCGGTCCCCAGGACCACATGCTCACCAGACTCTTCAACCTTCGTCGAGATCAGCGGGTAGCTCTTGTTGACCTTCCGCAGACCCTCAAGCATCTTTGGAAGTTCGGACGGGTTGATAGGCTCGACAGCGACCTTGAACACCGACTCGGTCATGTGCCGTATCGGCTTGAAGATATATGCATCTTCGTCGTCCTCGAATTTGAGCGGCACGAGAGTCGCAGTCTTGACTATGGAATTGTCCACACCACCAAGAAGCACCCAATTTCCGGCTGGGACGCCGCTGGTTGGGATGTTATAGCGAGTCTCAGCAATCCAAGTGTCTGATATGGTGGCGATGACCATGTCTTCCTCGTCGTCAGGAGTATAGCCTTCACCCAAGACACGAACTTGTTGTCCCGCTCGAGCAGTTCCACTCATTATCCTCCCAAATGCATTGAATTTAGCAGCGTCGGAGGTGCTAAAAAGCTTCGTGACGTGTATAACCAGAGGCCCGTCCTGATCACAAGCAGCCATAGCTGAGGCCACCTTCGTATCGAGAGGGCCTGTGTAGTATCTTTCCAGCTTCTTCTGGGCCCCTTCTACCGGAGAAGGGATGTGCTGAACCATCATGTCCACAAACCCGGTTGCCAGACCAAAGAATTGCTCACAGACAAGGTTAAGGAGCACCTTTGCGTCCGATTTAAGTTGGGAAGGCTTCAAATGGATACCCAGGGTTGCTAGCGTCTCCTTTAAGTCGTCCGGGCTCTCACTGATCGTGTGAGAGTAGAGTTTATATATAGGCTCCAGGACGAAGTTGACGAACGTCCGTTTTGATCTCTCTTCCATTCCTTTCCGTGTAAACTTCCGACTCTTGGGATTGAAGAAAATATCACCCCATAGCCGCACTGCAAACTCTGCTGAATCAAGTTTAGGGTAGGTTTCAGCATACATCCTAGCAAAAGACTGCAAAGTAAAGCACCAGCCCATCGAGGTACATGCGAAAGCAACATTTCCCTTCTCCGGGCTAAGGCGTCTCTTTTCTCCTTGCCCAGGCAAGGCTTTCTCAATAACGGTATTGACTTCTTCCACCACATGCTTCAGTTTGAAGTATGCGTCATTTGGTGGAAGCTTCAGCTCGAGGATCAGTCTATCCATCTTGTTCACAACGAGCGTCAGAGGGAGGTCTTCTAGCACAGCGTGTTTGATGATCTGCTCCGTGTTCGCCTGGACACCTTCAACAACATCCACGACCAGTACAACGCCGTCGGCCAATCGTAAGGACGCAGCCACTTCATCCACAAAATTCACATGCCCGGGAGTGTCGAGAATATTGAACAGGTACGACTTCCCCTTTGTCCCCGGAAGAACCAGGCTCATGGGTGCTGCTTTAATGGAGACACCGCGCTCTCTCTCCAAAAAGTGTACATCCGTGTAACGAAGCTGTTCATCTCTTCGCTTTCCTGTTCTTTTTTCCAGCCGTTCAGCGATGTCGTGGGTCTGCATCACCAACATGTCCATGAAGGCAGTCTTGCCATGATGCAGATGGCCGACAAGAGCAATATTCCTTATCTGCTCTGGAAAGTTAAGCAGATCACTCATGAACTCGCGAGAGTAAAACACAGGCGGCAGGTCAGCCTCCTGAACCGCGAACTTCTTCTGCTGTACGGGGGCGATGATGGGTTCAGAGAGGGGTTGCGCATCTTCCTCTTGAACCAAGGTCTCGACCTCTTCGCCATAGACCTGCTGCGCGGTGGGATAGTACTGTTTGTCTTCGTGCAGGACGACAGCATTTGAAGGACCCTCTGTTGAGACGTCAGCACCGACAATCGGATGGCATTGTTGGATGACAGGGCACTAACCGTCTACTTCCATCAGCTGTTGCTCGTTGACTTCCTCCTCTGCTTCCTCTGACTCGTCATCGTATGCGTAAATTTGTGGCCTGACTTCTCCATGCTGCGCTTCCTCCTCCGACTCTTCAACCTCTCCGATATAGTTTCCAAACCTGAGATTGCAAAGTCAGCTGCAGACCGTTGATGGTGGTAAAAAGAGGAAAATCTGGGGAGCATACTCATCATATAGGTCGTCCATGGCGCCGTGTAGAGATCTGCAGCCGTGGCGGGATGGTCACCAGTCTTGGGGCAGCTGGCGCATCTCTGTTGGAGCTGCGTGAAGTTCTTTGATCCTACGCGGCGAATACGCGGAGCTGACCGAGTCCCACCGCCCGCGCTGTGGTCCAAGCTCTAGCTGAATTGTCCCGTAGTTTTCTCCTTGGGGTTCAGACCGCCCCCCAACATCCCACCGCCTGGAACTATTTCAACAGCGCAAAGGCCTCGACAGGCGTTTTTTTCCCTTCTTGTCGAGCCCTCCCTTAGATAAGCAGTTCTTCAGATCAGTTTCCTCGTCTCTGAGAGTCTGTAAGTCGTTCGCTTTTGGTCGTCAAGCCTGCCTTCCTGTCTGACCCTTCAGATCGTTGCTGCCTGACCCCCCTATTCGCCAATTGAAGCCAGCATGTCTTCTCTTCCTCCAGTCTACATTGTCTCTTCCGCCCGCACGCCAGTGGGCTCGTTCTTGGGGTAAGGATTTTCCGAGTCTTGCAGTTTCCATGCAATGGTCCTGACCACTACTCAAACAGCTCCCTTTCGAGTCTCTCCGCTACGCAGCTTGGTGCTCATGCGATTAAAGGCACGAAGACCCTTCGTCACGACAGTCTAGCACAGACGGACGCATGCTAATTTTCTGTTAGCTGCTATTGAGCGGGCTGAGGGAATCAAGCCGGCTGATGTCCAGGAGGTCTTCTTTGGAAACGTCCTGTCAGCAAAGTGAGTTTCCCGTTTGCTTCTCTGGTCTGACAGGCTTAGTGCTTACATCTGTTATCAGTGTCGGACAGAACCCCGCGAGACAATGCGCCCTCGGCGCTGGTCTCGAGGAATCCACTGTGTGCACTACTGTTAACAAGGTCTGCGCTTCTGGCTTGAAAGCAATCATTCTGGGAGCGCAGACGATCATGACCGGTAACGCTGACATCGTCGTGGCCGGTGGCACGGAATCCATGTCGAACACGCCCCATTATCTTCCTAACCTGCGCACGGGTGCCAAGTATGGCCACCAGAACCTGGTGGACGGTATCATGAAGGATGGCCTGACAGACGCCTACGGAAAGAAGGAACTCATGGGTCTACAGGCAGAGGAATGTGCTCAGGATCATGGCTTCACTCGTGAGCAGCAAGATGACTACGCAATTCGTACTTATGAACGGGCCCAAGCTGCCCAGAAAAACGGTCTCTTTACGGAGATTGCGCCTATTGAGATACCCGGCTTCAGGGGCAAGCCAGGTATGACGGTGTCGCAGGACGAAGAGCCAAAGAACGTAAGCATGCATCGCCCTCGTTTTGTCTCTTGACTCTGCCATATGGAGAGATGAGCTGATACATTCCCTCGATAGCTTAACCCTGAAAAGCTTCGAGCTATGAAGCCAGCCTTCATTCCTGGCTCGGGCACGGTTACGGCACCTAACTCGTCGCCATTGAATGATGGTGCTGCAGCCGTTGTTCTCGTCTCTGAGGCTAAGCTGAAGGAGCTTAACCTCAAACCAATCGCTAAAATCCTCGGCTGGGGAGATGCAGCTCATGCACCCAACAAGTTCACCACCGCCCCATCTCTCGCCATTCCCAAGGCTCTCAAGCATGCCGGCGTGACCCAGGACTCTATCGATGCATTTGAAATCAACGAGGCTTTCAGTGTTGTCGCCCTTGCGAACATGAAGTTACTCGGTCTCTCCGAGGACAAGGTCAATCTTCACGGTGGTGCCGTCGCCATTGGCCACCCTCTCGGTGCTAGTGGTGCCCGCATTCTCACAACCCTGCTGAGCGTTTTGAAGGCGAAGCAGGGCAGACTCGGCTGTGTCGGCATCTGCAATGGTGGAGGCGGTGCTAGCGCCATGGTGGTTGAGTCGCTGCAATGATGAACGAAGGACCGTTCTGCTCCCTTTCGGCAATGGGATTTGCTACTCTTCTCCGACGGCCGATGTGAAGAACAGATATGATGCAATTACGCGGTAGATATGACCGATTGATAGAAGCCTCGATTCTGATGTTTTATACCACTTGAGCATGATACGGCACGGTGTCAGCACTGTGTTGTTTCAGTACCTTCTATCACAGCTGCCATTTGTCTTAAGAGTCTTAGACTTCTAAGGTTCACATGAACATAGGACCGTTCGGCATTCCATATACTTTTGGTAGATGTTATCAGGACACTTTAATATATAGTTGACGCGCTTCCACTCAATTACCTATGATTTCTAGGATTCAAGGCTTCCGTGAGATTGTATTCTGCCGGTAAGGGAGGCCATCCTAATCTTTTCTTCCCCCAGTGCAACTTTCTAAGCAGTTTTCATTAACGAATGCACTCCCACCTCTTATTTTCTTCTCTTCGAGTTTATCTGCAAACCACTGTGCCTGTAGATTCTACACAACATATCTGAAAGACAGGTGTACTTTTAGAGGGATGTGAGATAAGAATATGAGAAGACACGAAAAAAGTTCTCTACTAAGGATGTATCTCCACTGGAAAGCTGGACTGTTTCCACGTAGAAAAGAAAAGGTCGTCGCGAAAGACTCAGAATTTACATGCATACATATATATATGTACAACCGCACAAACGATCAAGCGGACTTTTAAATCAACAAGAACAAAATCCACAGCTTTACGCAAAAGCACCGACCAACGCCATCAACAGCGCTCCGCATGCGACTGCCACGCACGCTTCGATCCGCCGTCTACCCCTGAGTGTCTCGTAGCTCGAATCGCTGAGGAAATCTTCAGCCAACAGTTCCACGAGGCCTGCAAAAAGCAGCAGCCCGCTGCTGAAAGCATTTGTAAAACCGACCGTGAGCAGACCTACCGTGCTCGCCGGGTCGTAGAGGTTATGTAGGACCAGACCGATAACCTGGCCAATCGGCGTTGTGGTTCCGTACGCGAGGGACATAAGCCATGGTTTTGCTGACGACGTAGAGAACAGGTCCGGGATCAGCGAGGCGATGCGTGACCCAAGCGCGAAGCCTTCGAAGGTCTGGTGGAAGGATATGGCGACGAGAAGAACAATGAAAGACGTCCCCGTTGCAACACTGAGAGCCATTCCAATGAAGATGCTGTGGAAGAGGATACCAGCTTCAAGGAGAAGACACTGAAGGAGCTGTTTCTGTGGGTTCTGGAGCAAGACATCGGATCTGGTCTGGCGGTGTTCACCATGGCTATGTGAGCGTCTGCGGCCGCGGGGCCGAGAAGGGGGGCGTTCCTGTCTGCCAGCACTGGGGTAGGTTTCTGTGTCTGTGTACGGATCCAGCTCCTCGAGATCGAAATCGTTATCCTTGTTTTCGTCTGGACTTTCCGCAGATCCCGTACCAGACCCATTGATCAAATTCTCCGACGATGCGCCCATATCATGCGACTTGGTTCTTAAATGGCCATTATCTCGCATGTTCCCAAGACGTATCATATTTTGACCGCCCTGTTCACCCAGTTGAGAATATTCGTCCTCCATGTGTCTGTCCTCATCCATGCTTCCGCCCTTGGCATTAAGGATGAGATTATCATATTCGCTTCCATGCACATGTCCCGCTCCTTTCATAGCGAAAAACATCTCCACGGTGACAACGACAAAGACGGCAAGCATGGCTACAAGTCCCGCCATGGCCGGATAGCCCTTGTTCCAGAACCTGGGGAGGCATGGATCTGTGAGGGACACAAATGCAGTAGGAAGTAGGTGAACGAAAGCTGTCGCGATTAAGACCCCGGTTCCGAAGTGTCTAGAGAGGAAGAGGAAGCGACGCGGTATCGGGAGGCGTGGAAATCGACGCGCGATAATTGGGAAGGAGCATGCTAACAGAAAACTGATTAACTCGTCCGATACTAATATTAGACGGGGCAAAGGAGCAGCCCACCTAAAATGCTCAGTCCAAAAATGAGAAATATTGCTATGACATGCAACGGGGTATTGTAAGAACCTCGTTTGGTCGAGCCGCAAGTCGACCCATCGTTACCGTCTGCATCGCCATCTTCGGCTTCAGCCCGCCGCACAAGCTCTGCTCTTAGGATGGCAAGTGGGATATCCGACAATGCTTGGATGTTGCGTTCGAAGCCTGCGAAGGATAACAGCTCAGTCACATACTGGTTCTAGAGTAACAAGACTGCCAGTAGTCCGCGGGTCGACTATCTCAGCAATCACAGGCGTCGGCTTCGTATCCGAAAAATGGTGTTTCCGGAACAATATGCGGATACTGTGAAGAAAGCAATGGACAACTGAAGCTGGGTCTTACCAGATGCTCCTATGCTAACATCTTGTCGCCTGTCAACCCCGTTCACAGCCATCTCAACGTCAGGTAGCCCTGTATTCTCTCCACATCCATGGCCCAACCCCCGGTATTACTGCAACCGCACAGCCCGTCCGCAGCGAACAGTCTTGTTGCTATTGTTCTTTGTAAAGATGACAGAATACCTTCTGTGGCCGGGAATGCCGCTAGGGACCGGGGGCGGGAATACGGAAAGCAAACCGTTGCAGAGAGAGCTATAGCCAAGCCTTTGATAAGTTGGTGAATTTGCTATGTGGCGAGGGCATGAAACCCAATGTGACAAGGCTGATGTTGGAAAGCGGAGTTGTGGAGTGTACTGCGTATGCTCCTCGGTGGTGGAAGAGTCCAGACGGACTGTCTCTTGACAGCCGGATGCGGTCATTCGCCGGTCGACTTGGCGCTCGTAACGGACGCGGATCTATCGCGTCCCTATCCCAATCATTAGTCAACTACAAGAGAGTACCACCACAACATCAAGGTTGCTATTTGTGTTCACGGGTGCTTCACAGGCTTCAGGCTTGGGAAAGAACCTATACCCGAGTGCATCAACATGTTTCCACAGCATCAGCCTGTGTTGACAGTATGTAATGCCAATCAACTGAAAGAGGTACTACGTCGATCTTACATGCATCGACACGGGTCAGTTTCTAATTTAAACCGCTTCGGAGCGGATAAAGAGTTCCTATCAGATAGTGCCAGAAATAGCTCAGTCCAGATCAACCCACTTCGACTGATAGACAAGTCCCTGGAAAAGACCTCTCAGAAAGTAACATACTCAGATGCTGAGATTACCAAAGCAGAGGTGCCAAACGTGTATCGGGGTGTTCCCCAGGCACTTTTCTACATGAACAGCCTGTTATATGCCGGTACAAAAGCACTGATGTACAAAAGAGGGGGGAAAGAAAAGAAAACAAAATAAAAGGCGACATACTCAAAGGAAATGCCCGATAGACTCACTTATGTTGCAGGCAAAAGAACCGACAGACAAGATAAGAAAGTATTTCGTGTTAACACATTATCCAAAAGCAAGCCAGGAGCCCGTGGTAACTTGTACTTTGCTGCGGACCACCTCCCAAGTCAAGCGAGGACCCGATCGCATCACCACCTTAGGTATCTTTTAGTCGTTCTACACAGTAGTCGTACCGGCTATTCCAATGCGCGCCATGCCCTGCGGATATTGACATTTCTAGGAAGCTAGACGGAAAACAGAGCCTATTTCAGAAGATTCTGAGCAGAAACCAGACACAGTAGCACCATCGAGAACAGTGTCGAAATTCATGTCATCCGGCAGCACCTTGATATGCCCGGAACTGCTGTCGCCATTGAAAACAATTGCCATCTTCATCGTCTTGTCGACCGGGCGATCAAAGAAGTGGCTGCTACCACCAGAGACGTTTCCATGTATGGTGGATTTACCCCGCGTGTTTCCAGAGTCGAGGATTTCGTGGATGTCCCATTCGCCGCAGCCGCTCTTCCAGCACGAGCACTCGGGTTTGCCGTACTGAAGAGTGCGGGGGATCTGCGCATTCAAGATCCAGGCGGCCGGCATGTCCATGTTAAAGCCCCTTTTGCCGGTCATGGGCATGGAAAACTCCACAAGGAAGACCTTACTGGCACCGTCGAAGCCATCTGCGGCGAAGTTAGCCGTCAACATGGTTTCCTTCAAATTGCCCCATTTAGAAAGAGATGACTCACGGAAGGCAACAGTGCCAGGGCGAACAGTACCGCATGAACCATCAGTGCACTCCTTATCAGTCATGATAACAATTTCGGTGTTGTCGGGAAGCATCTTGTCCTCGAGGATTTGAGGGTACGACGATCCGCTGCAGCCATCAGAAGACGCATAAGAGAGAGAGTTACCGAAAACGCTAAGAATCAGTCAGTGGACAGGCACGTTACAAAAACCATGGAACGCGAGAATTTCAAACTTACTGATCGAAGACGCCAGAGCCCTGGCCACCGTTGTGGTTGAGGAATGTTAGACCGTAAGACTCGCCAGATTGAGCATTATAGTAGGCCTGGCGGGACCAGCTTGTTCCACTAGTGCTGGCAGAAGCACCGGCAGTTTCTGCAGGAGAGTCTACACGAGATCTGATAGAGGGATGAGAATTTTCATCCACTTCGATGGCGGCAGGGATGGCGGGAGGGACTGCAACAGCATCAGAACCACTGCCAGCACCGCCATCCCATGTGTTGACCCATTGTACGACCTGGCCATTGATGGTCGCTGTGACAACGTCGCCGACAGCGCGTTTTTGCTCCTGGGTCTCAGAAGTCTCGTAGCTGCGGCTGTGCAAATGGTGATGGTCATGTCGGCGCCGATGAAAGTTCGACTTGACTTCGCGCTTCTGAGAAGAACCGGAGCCGGGAGTATAGAAGGCAAACTGCTTCAAAGCAAGAGGGCCACGGAAATGCCAAGAGACCTGGAGTTTCGAGATTCATTTCAGTCAGCCTTCTGACAAACTGTTTCCCAGCCCAGGCCTTTTTATTCCCCGCTATTTAGGTCTGAGCGTTTAGATATTGGTAGACGAAGGAGAGCGCGGTGCATACCTCCCCATTCAATGGAGCGAGCGGTCCCGAATACTGTTTCGGAGTAGATGTGCAGGTGCCAGTACTGCTATCCATGCCCGTTATCTCGTTGTAGATACCGGCAAAATTAAAGTCGGTAAAGGCCATTGACTTGACGGCAGAGCAATACCAATTTCCCGCGAGATTGAAAGCATTGGGGCAACCTTGAGCGGCGACGCTCGAAATGGAGGCGCTAAGCACAATGCCAAATGCAACAGGTAAATGCATGATGCTCAAGTAGGCCTGGGAGAATAACTGGACCTGCCAGAAAATTAGATTTAAATCAAAACTGAACGCTGAGGCATCGGCGTGTTGCAGCCCGCATGGACAAAAACAGATACTGGGTAATTCGTTGTGCGGTATAGCGTGTAAAACAGACTATCATATGCAAGAATAGAACACAATGGGATAGGAAGTGGAGATATATACCTGCTAGGTGAATATGCACAGAATGACTGAGTGAATAAAAGCGACCGACTGTGAATAGGGAGCGAATAGGTCGTGGATTTATGAAAAGAGCGACAGGAGGTCGGGCAAATCGAATAGTTTTACCAAGTAGAGACGAGAGAAATATGCATTTCCTGACTGCCTCCAACGCGATCCTGAACGTACGATGCCACTAGGACGGCCTCCAACAATATGGAGCTGTAACGGACTTTATCTACCTACCTAGGTGGCCAGAATCCTAGGAGTAGACTGCAAGCATCGTTCGGGCCCCTGAAAACTCTATAGAAGCCCCGAGGCTTTCCAAGAGCTGCCAAGGACTCCCCAAGAACAGCCAGAACAGACCCGGGGACTGCCCCCTTCACTAGGTGAACTTGATCGCCATGGCCGCAGCGCCATTGTGGTTTGTACGGTATAGATGTGCGGCCGTAGGGTTCATCCCTGCTAGTATGGCACTATCAGAGGAGTGCGGAGCAGGAATCACCGTTGCCATGACATGCAGTTAGACGCTCCTCTTTGGAGTGACACGGTCGGATCCTTAAGGCTCATCTGAATCAAAGACCTTTTTTTTAAGCGCGATGTCTTGGAGACCTCTTTGAGTCTTTCACTAGTGCGGAGTAGTCCTTCGTACTCGGGGAATTCCTCCAGTGAGGTCCTAAAAAGCGCGACCCGCCTGCTCCGTTTCTCTCGGCCTCTTTCTTGGAACTTCTGAGCACCATGCGTACCTGCGTCCTGCCTCGTGTCGTCTCCACTCGCAATCATGGCTAACTTTTTAATTTGGACATCGCGCCTTGGCGAAGAGACCCGGGGGTTTCCCCTTAAAAAGTGGAGGATAACAACCATACCGGACTGGGAGTTATTCTAGCCAAAAATGGTTATTATTAGTGGCGTGTCTCGCTATACATAGAGCATCTCCATTGTGAGCCTCGCAGCAGGGTGATACTCCAGTTCCGGAGCATCGCTGGCTGACCTGTTCTGGGTCGAAAAAGGCTGCTTTTCCCATTTACGCACTTTGTTTTAAACGCCAAAGTCGGGGTATTATTTCCAGCAGAGCTGCTTGATATTTCTGATAATTATGACAGGAGCCGACTTTTGGACGGCTGACTGGTCGTAGCCGTCCAATCTTCGATCATAATTGTATAGATGCTCTCTGAGAAGCCTTGAATTCTCGAATCTGCCAGAGACATGGTGATAACATGGTGATGTAGTACCTTACATTACGACTGGGAATCAAGCATTCTAGCGCATGTATCAGAACGGCTCCTTTCTGTATTCAAAGACTCGGCAGAACATCCCACCGAAAGCGAGCTCTCGGTTCTCTTGTTTTTCTATTCATAATCCACTGCTGAGATAAATCGCCTGTCGTGCGGGATAGAGATAAGAGAATCGCATAGAGCGCATGTAACATGGGGGCTCTGAGTAAGTCCATCGTAGCGCTGAGTTCGGGCACTTGGCGCCTATCGCGTCGTGGTACGCCTCGATACAGAGGATCTTGAGCCAATCAAACCTCGCAAGACCTTCCGTAATGTCTCCATTGGAGATATTGGCGTGATGGACCACTGGCTGCGAGGATGTGGTGGCTTAAACGATCTAGAACTTCTACTGGCAAATGGCCAGCATAATAAACCAGTGCGCCACTGGCAGATTGAGGAGAATATTCCACGAGAACATACAGCCGGCGTTTTATCTGCTCTTGAGTTTCGTCCAGCCACTGGTACCTTTTGGTCGGCCAGAACTTGGCTGTGGCATCGTAACTTCTGGGGCTTCACTCTCATTGTCCTGCTGCACCGTTCTGGCCGTCACAGTGCTCCTAGTATCATCTTCAACCGACTCACCCTTAACCTCGGTTCTTGGCCCAACGAGAACCATATGCTCTTGTATAGTTGGTTGAGGCTGCTCTTGACCTTCGTCGTCCCATTCCTTCTCTAGGAGCTCCCACTCTGCGCTGGCGATCTCCCCAAGTAGGGTGGACTTCAACTTGTCAACAATCTTCATCGGACTTGGTAGTTTCCATGATCGCATGAACTCTGTGCCCTCCGCTGCTCCAAGAAATGAATGCGATGTGCCGTGGGAATAGTGGCCAAGCATGGGGAATGATTTTGTTCGCTGGATTGTAGTCCTCGGAGAATCCTTGGTGGCCTTGAGCTTTGATTGTGCATCACGGCCAGAGAAAACCCTCATCACAGTCGAAGGCTGGGCAGGAGGCGCGACAAGCAGCTGCCACATGTTCTTCCCAATATCACAGACGTCTTCCCACGAGTCCGATCCGATATTCAATCCCTGAGTCCGGCACAGCCAAGACACATTCCAAGCCAACAAACTGGCACCTTCTAAGAAAAGGGCATAGGCTGCTGGGTCCTCTTTAACCAGTTTCAAAAGACTCTTATCGATAAAAAGGGGCCTGGGGCGTGGGTATGGGCGGGGATCCACTGTCCGCGACGCCGTCGGACTATTTGATAGTGACTGGGAGGGAGACATCCCAGGAAATGGCACATCTCTCGAAAGATAAGACGCGGCAGGTGTAAATATGGTAGGTAAGGGATAGTTCCGGTGAGGAAGCGTTATCTCTGCAGGAAGTCTCAAGGAGAGGTAGTGAGAGACGAGAACAAGAAGATGGGCAATATTAGAGAAGGCAGTGGAAATCTGGGCGGGGGTAGCACCTAAATCAACATTAACATATCAGATAAAGACAATGGAAGCAAGTCGCATCACTCACTATTCATATCCCTAAGATCTGCTATAGTCACACCGCCGATTACATAGCTCTCCCTAGTTTCGCCGTTCTTCTTCCTGACCTTCTGTCGCAGCCCGTAGAGGTTCGCAGCTTCTCTGCAGAGGAATATCCTGGACTCGGCGGTCTTGTTGTGCAAGGCGTGCCATAGGTGTTCCGTCCTCTTGGTGCTGTTCTGGATGCTGGTCAACATCGCAGATCGCCGCTCCGGGAGTTGATAGTTCGCGGACTCGGCATCAGAATGCCGCTGAGCTAGGACAGCCTTGCGGCGGACAATGTCGCTTTTTTTCTCTTTTATTTCGCTCTTCAAGAGCTCGATGTGGTCGAGGATTGCTTTTGTCCGCGCCGACGACTGTGCTTCTTTGGTGTGAGCGACCTGGAGGGCCAGGCGACTGGAACTTCTCTGTTCCTGTTGTGCAGAACTCTCATCATCCGGGCCCCATTTACGATGGTCATTCTCACTGACCACTGCAGTTTCGATCTGACGCCCGATAGCCTCTTTCTCTAGCAACACCCGGGCATTGTCAACTCGTAGCTGGTAGAGCTGGTTACGGGCACACGTGGAACAGTAGAACGGCAGCCGCGAGCTGGAGGAACGAGAGCATACGTGACAGCTCATCTCAAATGGCGTGTATATGTCGTTAACAAGGTATGACTGGAGAGTGACACCTCGCTCCCATGATCCTCTTTTGGCGGTCCGAAAGCGGTTTGAAGCTGTCGGGTAAGAGGACCGTGCAACTCAGCAAGACAACTTGGAAGATAATGGGAAGTCTTCATGACTCAATGAAAGACTGCATTTAAGGGCCACTTAATATGCGAGAGTATCCAAAAGAGAGTTGCTGGGTTGCGATACAGTGAAGGTGACGAGGAGCATGTTTGCCATGCGATTTTCTGCCAGAGTCATCAGGCTGTCACCTGCACCGTGTGGACTGATTGCCTGCTGATAACGTCACCTGACTGGTTTTCGCGGTGAGCTACACCCAACCTTAACCACGCGGACCTGGAATATCTTACATGCTGGAATTTTTAACTCACTCCGAGGGACTATTGGACGCCTGAGCTTCAGGGGAAACAAGCATGGAGGAAGCACCTAATTCGATCCTCGAGGAAGGGAGTCAAACACCAGACCAAGATACAGATCCAGAAATCGTGGATAAATTCTCTCCGACAGCGGATGATATTTCTCAATGTCCCGATGTTGTGCAGAATCTCGAGAGCTGCAACTGGGAGCAGCTCCAGGAGAAGTTTGTCGAAGCCATGGAAGCACATGCTCGAACTGAACAGGGCTTGCAAGAGCAAACGGCGCAGCTCCTCGGGGTATTCTACACACACCTCCGATTTCACGGAATGAAGTTTATTGACATTTCGGCCAGGTATTCATGGCATGGTCTCAGGTTACAGTAGCTCGCGATGAGGATCGGGCTTTTAAGAGGTTGAAGATTACTGAGCCCTCTGGCTCGACCGAAGGACGTAGCGGCTAATTGCTCCTATAGATTCAAGACACGTATGCAGCATGTGCAGAACTCCGAGAAGAAGTTGGAGGACAAAAGAAAGCATTGTATGTCTGATGGACTCTCAAAGCAGACCTTGATACTGATGTTGAACACCACAGATGCAAATGTTGTTAAAGCTTTTGAAAGCGCTCTTGCATTGCTCAATGATTGAAGCAAGTGGGCCTCTTGTGCTGAAGTTGTGAAGTCAATGTGTGATGCATGGGTCAGTCCGTTCTACAGAGCGCCATAGGGAGTTGTTCTCTTAGTAGCTTCGCTAACGAAGAAGCGATAGCTGGCACCTAATTGCGCGGGGATTCAGATACCGTGCAATGCTGTTTCTCTAACATGTCATACGCAGTACATTCTTAGCTCTCCATTTTCGATCATGGAAAATAGGCCCTCGGATGCAGACGGAAATGGCAAGAGTGATGAAACAGGCAGCACTTCGCCGTCCGATAACAAGAGGACCGCCCGAATCGCTTCTAAGGATACCCGATAAGCTGAACACCAATGAGTTGGACGAAGTCGCCATTGCATGTCAGGAACTAAAGGATAGGAGATCGACTACCAAAACCGTCAAAACTCGGCGAAGTAGACCTGTCTCGTCGATATGTGAATCGTATTTGCCTGATCTTTCAACTGCTTGTGCTGAAAACATCACACCCGCCATCTGTGTCTACTGACGACATATGCTGAGGTCTCTGCTTTGCCTTTTCCCCTTCATGCCCTCATTTTCCTTCAGCGGATAAAGAGGGATCAAGCCCCAAGGAGCGATTCAGGACCGGATTTTTGTTGCGTATTTAATGATATCGCAACAACTAAGTACCTTGATTGCCAACTTGGTGTGTTCTTCTGTGTATGCTGCTGGTGGGGAATGTATATGGGCAAAGATGGCGGCTGGGACGGCAGAGACAGCCGAAAGTCAGATTTTATAAGTGGATAAACACATTGTTTATCATATTAAACAATTTATCTAGATATAACAAACTCAGAGGCGATGTTGGACCCTGGCAGGTGCACTTTTTCACTATCCTATATAAATCCCAACTACGGGTTAGATCTGAAACATTCCAATTTGAATAAAAAAAGCTCCGTTATCCAAACCATTAGATGGATCAGACGTGTTTACCAACTGCAGATAAGAATTGTTAAAAGGGGAGGGGAAAGCCAAAGACTACATACTATAGGCAGTAACCTGTTATTCTACAGACTAAGTGACTCCATCGTCTGCATCGTAAATATCGAGACATTTCCAAATCATCAATGGAAATCCTCATAAGAAACGACGCTGATAGTCAAGTGTCATAACGGAAGCTGGAGAGTATAGAATAATGGTGGAAGTACAGCCCAAAGAGCGAAGGGCTTTACTGAAGCAAAATGTCTGAAAAATATCACGACTCCTCTTTGGAGTACCGGTAATCTCACTTGTTCCGAATTCCTGCGCCTACGGAGCCGCCACCATTTTGCCTGCTAGGTCGACCGGTGATGTCTTGCCAGGTCGCCGTTGAAGCCTCTTCCTCTGCTGGCCAGCAAGCTTTCTTCTTCAGCCTCTTCAGCATCTTCATCGATCTGACGTTCATCCAGTTTCGGTGTGCGGAAGAGCATCGTGAGGAAGACAATAAGGTAAACACCTAACAAAGGGTAATCGGATCAGTATTTCAGTTCTACAAGAGAACATTATCTGAGTAAATCTTACCAAGGAATACAAATTGAGCCCAAAAGAAGAGGATTCCGAAAAATGGGAAGTTCATGGTCACGCGGTTGAGGAATGTGCTTAAGACACTTGGCGTGCAGACTGCTTTCGCAGCTGGATTATCAGCTAGCTCAGAGCAGGGCTTAATTAGGTTCTTGTTACTAGCACAATCTGGTTGCCCTCCAGGAAGCATGGGAGTACGATCACAAAATGTCTGCGGCCCGAACGTCGCGTACTGCGGTGCGACAATCATTGAGATCGAATAATTGAGCGCGAGCGTTATTAATGTCAGCATCACTGTCGCAATGAGCAAAGCCTGCGGAGAGGTGTGACGCTTTCTAATCTGGAAAATCCTGACCCATAAGAATCGAATACCAATCACTGCGATCCCGACGACAGAGCTGCTGAAGAACAGCAGCACGAGTAAGGTGAAGATGATATAGTCAACCGGGAAGACCTCGGCACTTCGGACAAATATCCAGTTGATCGGGTTGAAAAAATTAATTTTGCCTAGGATATATCCACAGTGCTGCTTGCAGATGGAGTTTTTCGCCTTGTCAATTGTTGTAAGAAGCATGGACGCCCATGTCAGCAACGCAACTAGAAGCAGAATAAAGCCGCCTATGAGCTTGAAAGGGCGAAAGACCACTTCGGTCTTGCACCAAAGTTTCATAATCCAGCTTCGCCGCTCTTCTTGAGCCTCCTCGATAAGGCGTTGCCGTCGTCTTAGCGTTCTTTCTTCCCGGACAAGAGCATCTAGCTCCCGGCGGTCTTTGGACGACAGGAGATCCGGGTTTCCTCCGCAGCGACCTTCCAACTGACGTTGTCGCTCACGGTTCGATTCCAACTGCGATGCCATGCTGGCTTTCAATGTCGGACTTGAGATTGAGGGTGCAGTCTTTATGAGGCTGATTGGAAGTATGGCGAGACCTGAAGACGTATATAGTACGTAAATACATATTCCAACGGTTATCAGCGAGCCAAGCGCGAAGGTGAGGGCGCGCTCGCCATCTGTAACAGATAGTTGGTCAGTCTTATTCAATCAAACGGCTCTCAAGCTCTTACGGTTTTCTGTAAGCAATCTCCGGAAGAAGTCGAGATCCTGGCCATTGCCATTCTTGGAAACTGGGACGAAGAACCCCACAAGGAACAAAACAACGACAATTGCGATGAAGACGAAAGTGTACTTGAGCGCGCTCCAGAGACGTTGACAAACTGTCTGCTCGCCTTGAAGAGTTGCGACTTCGTCATACTCCTCATACCAAAAATATGTAAATGGAACCACAAGCAAGCAGAGGAGAGCGTCTAAGGAATAAAGCAAATAGTATACAACCGTCAACGAGAAGACGATCTTGTCGACTTTATTCTGGGTAGCCCAGTCCTTCCGTCGACCCAATTCGGACGAGACCGTTGACGATACCAGAGCAACATCGACAGGCAGCAGCAGGACCGTTGCCAGTAGGGCTGTGATTGTGAAGATGCAGACAAGAGTTACAGATGGAGAGCGATCTCGAGGAGTCTGATAAACATAGATGAAAATTGAAGCCAGTAGAATCAAGAAGGCGACCACAACTGCATATATGGTCCATACAAGGGATGGCCACAGGACCGCCATGTCTGTGAAGCCGGCTGCCCGTGTACACGTCACATAAAAGCAAGATAACTACTAGTAATCACTGGGGAGGCAATGGCTGATCAAAACACACAAAAAGGATAAAGAAACGATACTCTATGCTCAATGGCTGGTGGAAGCGAGTTGTCTCAAGCCCTCCGCCGCTGTCATACAGTCCAAGTCCAGCCTTTCGTCATCCATCCTCGCGACAACAAGCAGATCACATGACCAGCTCCGTGGATGGGCGGCCAAGAAAGGAAAAGCGCGACGACCTTGCCCAGCTGGTCTTTGTGCAACCCGCTGGGTACGCTATTCCATATTGGGACAGGCCTTTGGCTGTCCATCATCCCAGGCCTTGAGAGCTCTTATTTCCCGTGCAGGCGGGAGTTTTAAGCCCAGTCCGAAAGAGCTTCATGATGTGTTTTCTTTTCTAATTGCAGGATTTATCGGCGGGCCCTGTTGTTCCCGGTCTGATCTTTTAATACAAGATGCAATGTTATACTGAGCTGCTGCCCCCTTCTGGGGTCACTCATGCCTTGTCAATTCCTTTTATTTCGGCAACGGCAAACAATCTGGTAGTGGCCAAAACATCTCTTCTTCAAATATACTCTTTAGTCAATGTCAATGTTGGAACAGACGGTCAGAAGCCGGATGACAAAACGTCGCGTTCGGACCGGTCACAGGATACAAGGCTTGTTCTCGTCGCAGAATACCCTCTCCATGGAACAGTAACCGACATCAGTCGCGTTAAGATACTGAATTCAAAGAGCGGAGGAGAAGCTATCCTCGCGGCTTTCCGGAACGCAAAGCTCAGCTTGATTGAGTGGGACCCAGAACGCCATGGCATTTCCACCATCTCGATTCACTACTACGAGAGGGAGGATCTGAACCGTAGCCCTTGGGTGCCTGACCTGAGCAGCTGTGGCAGTCATCTTACTGTGGATCCAAGCAGCAGATGTGCGCTTCTGCACTTTGGCGCGCGCAACCTGGCAATATTACCATTTCATCAACCCGGAGATGATCTGGTCATGGATGACTATGATCCTGACCTCGACGGAGAGCGATCTGACCATGAGATGGAAGATGTTGCCGATGCCAATAAGAAGGACATCACGATACATCAGACTCCATACGCATCGTCATTTGTCCTTCCATTGACCGCATTGGACCCATCACTCCTTCATCCAATCAGCTTGGCATTTTTATATGAGTATAGGGAACCGACATTTGGTATATTATACTCACAGGTCGCCACTTCCAATGCATTGCTGCATGAACGGAAGGATGTGGTCTTCTATTCTGTATTCACCCTTGATCTTGAACAGCGCGCTTCCACAACTCTTCTCTCGGTTTCTAGACTTCCTAGCGACTTGTTTAAGGTGGTAGCTCTTCCTCCACCTGTCGGGGGGGCTCTGCTTGTTGGATCGAACGAACTGGTGCACGTCGATCAAGCTGGAAAAACTAACGCAGTTGGAGTGAATGAGTTCTCGAGACAGATCTCCGCGTTTTCCATGGCGGACCAATCCGATCTGGCTCTTCGCTTGGAAGGCTGCGTTGTTGAGCAGCTCGGCACCGACAATGGAGATTTGGTTCTGGCACTGTCAAATGGAGATATGGTTCTCGTCAGCTTCAAACTAGATGGAAGGTCGGTGTCTGGTATTTCCATCTATCCTCTCTCTGCTCATGCCAGTGGAAGCGTTCTGAAAGCTGCTGCTTCGTGCTCTGCTGCACTCGGCCATGGCAAGGTATTTTTTGGCAGCGAAGATACGGATTCAGTCCTGTTAGGGTGGTCAAATGCCACCTCTAACACGAAAAAGTCACGAGCGCAACCCAATCGAAGTGCGGATGACCCGACAGACTTATCAGCTACAGACGATGAAGAGGATGAAGACGATTCCTACGAAGATGATCTGTATTCTACCGCTCCTAGCGCAACTCTGAAAGATCATCGCCCATTTACAGACAGTCCCACGTTCGGGACCTATAATTTTCGGTTGCACGATAGGCTTTCGAACATCGGCCCATTGAGAGATATAGCACTGGGTAGATCTCCGAAAAAAAATGCTGTAAATAGCCATGAAGTTCACGGTGTATCCGCAGAGCTGGAGCTGGTTGCTTCTCAAGGCTCGGATAGAAGCGGTGGCCTGGTGGTCCTGAAGCGCGAGATTGATCCAGAGGTTGTGAACTCCATTGAAGTGGATGGCGTTGAAGGCATTTGGTCAGTCTGCGTGAGTGAAGCACAAACGAAGACTTCGTCAAACACCAATGGACAGTCTGGCCAGAAAGGAGTTGACCGTTATGTGATTCTCTCGAAGTCAGCATCTACTGATAAAGAAGAATCAGTAGTATACACCACAGCTGGCAACAATTTTGAGGTTTTTAAGGCTCCGGAGTTCAATCCAAATGAAGAACCTACCATTGACGTGGATACACTGGCAAATGGAAGTCGGGTTGTTCAAGTTCTGAAGAGTGAGGTCAGGAGCTATGACACCAGTGAGTATTGTGACTGTGCTTCATCAGACTCACGAATGAGTGTGCTAACAAAACAGACCTGGGATTGGCCCAAATATACCCTGTATGGGATGAGGACACGAGTGACGAGCGAACAGTCGTGAGCGCAAGCTTCGCAGACCCTTATCTTGCGATACTCCGAGATGATTCGACGCTGTTGGTTCTGCAGGCTGATGAAAGCGGTGACCTGGACGAAGTTACTGTTAATGAGGAGATCACCTCAAGAAAGTGGCTCTCAGGCTGTCTGTACAACGATAAATCGGCCTTCTTCGTTCAAGAGGACGTAGCGGAGAAGAGTGAAGGACAGAACAATCTGCTTCTATTTTTATTGAGTTCGGAATGCAAGCTCTTCGTAAGTGACCGGCCCATGTGCTTGCGCTAATTGATATACCCTAAAACGCTTTCTCGACGGATAATAACAGAAGTTGCTAGATTTTCCGGCTCCCCGACTTGGAACGAATATCCATTATCGAGGGCGTTGATTGCCTACTACCTATTTTGTCGACAGAACCTCCGCCGAAACGGTCAGCTACACGGGAGACATTGACCGAGATTCTCGTGACGGACCTCGGAGATTCGTTGATAAAATCTCCATACTTAATAGTATGACCTTTCTTCCATTTGAAGACGTGCAAATTCTAATCCATATTATAGCTGCGAACTGGAAGCGACGACCTTGTAATATACAGGCCATTTATGTACAAAAAGGGGCCAGAAAGGAATCCTTCTAACCTACGCTTTTTGAAAGAGATCAATCATACGTTGTCAAAAGTCCCCTCTGAAGCAGCTTATAAAACCTCCAAGGAAGGGCAACAACGACCAAAACCACTGAGAGCATTGCCTGATGTTGCCGGTTTCAGTACTGTATTCATGCCTGGTGCTTCTCCAAGCTTCGTTTTTAAAACGTCAACCAGCTTGCCACATGTTATACGTCTAAGAGGGGAGTTTATTCGTGGCCTAAGTAGTTTCCACACCCCTGGATCTGAAAAAGGATTTATCTATGCGGATTCCGATGTGAGCTCCCGATCCAGCCAGAAATCAGCACTTGGTGCTGACTCAATGATAACAGGATATCGTTCGAATATGCCAGTTGCCCTCTGGGACTGAATTCGACTATTCGTGGACACTGCGTAAAATTCCACTAGGGGAGCAAGTTGATCATTTGACATATTCGTCTTCATCCGAAACCTACGTTCTTGGAACGAGTCACAAATCAGACTTCAAATTACCGGAAGATGATGAGGTGCATACGGAATGGCGTAACGAGGGTTAGTCACATAATTGTTGCGATGAAAATGCAGTGAACTGACGCCGCTCAGTTATTTCCTTCCTTCCACAGATCGACCGAAGCTCTATAAAAGTTGTTAGCCCAAAGAACTGGTCTGTTATAGTGAGGTAAGTGACAGGCAGGGTTGAGATAATGTGATCCGTCTGACATTGTAATTGCGCCACAGCTACCCGCTCGGTCCAGCAGAACGTGTTATGGCGGTTGAAAATATCAACCTCGAGACCTCCGAGAACACACACGAACGTAAGGATTTGATCGTTGTGGGAACGGCATTCGCAAAAGGCGAAGACATAGCCTCTCGTGGATGTCTCTACGTTTTCGAAGTAATCGAAGTGGTCCCAGACCCCGAGAAACCAGAGACAAACCGCAGACTAAAGCTTATCGGGAAAGAACCTGTAAAGGGTGCTGTGACAGCGTTATCAGGAATCGGAGGCCAAGGATTTTTGATTGTGGCTCAAGGACAAAAGTGTATGGTGAGAGGGCTCAAGGAAGATGGCAGCCTTCTTCCCGTGGCATTCATGGACATGCAATGTTACGTCAATGTTGTGAAGGAGCTCAAAGGCACCGGGATGTGTATCCTTGGAGACGCTCTGAAAGGCCTGTGGTTCACTGGATATTCGGTAAATACCCTACCGTTCTTGTGGCTGCGATTTCCCAGTATAGTGCATGGAAAATGACTGATAATGTCGAACGCAGGAGGAACCATACAAGATGACGCTCTTTGGGAAGGATACCGATTACCTCGAAGTTGTTGCCGCAGATTTCCTCCCGGATGGCAAGAAACTATACATCTTGGTAGCCGACGGCGACTGCAATCTACACGTGTTGCAGTATGACCCAGAAGGTAAGATGAGAATGGCCTTTGATCTAGCTCTGTCCTAACCAAATATCTTACCACAGATCCGAAATCTTCCAATGGAGATCGACTTCTGAACCGCAGCACTTTCCATACCGGCCACTTCGCTTCCACTGTTACCCTTCTGCCCCGTACAGCAGTCTCTTCCGAGCTTGCAGTGTCAAATTCCGACGAAATGGACATCGACGTGTATACCCCACTCTACCAAGTGCTGATAACTTTCCAGACGGGATCCTTGGCTCTTGTCACGTCAGTCTCTGAAGAGTCATACCGACGTCTGTCGGCTCTGCAGTCTCAACTGACAAACACTCTCGAACATCCATGCGGACTGAACCCCCGTGCATACCGGGCGGTGGAGAGTGACGGCATTGGCGGACGAGGTATGATTGATGGGAACCTCTTGCAACGGTGGCTGGACCTCGGAAGGCAACGCAAGATGGAGATTGCTGGCCGGGTAGGCGCAGACGAATGGGAAATCAGAGCGGATTTAGAGGCGATCAGCGGTGCTGGGCTCGGCTACTTGTGACCAAGGGATTCGGCGAACCAGCAATTTTGTGCTCCAACCAGAAGCTAGGAAGTAGGAAAGATAGCTAAATTGGAAGAATTTCGGGTAATACAAGAAGTGGACACCAAGTAGGTACCTAGGTAACTTGCGACTGAGAAAACTCATAAGATTCTTGGGAATATAAAAACGGTAGGTATTTTCCTCGTCAAACTTCATAAAACGCGCGGCATCGACTGCACCAAGCGAACCGTCACTTGCATTCAAAATAACAGATGACATGACATTTACTATCTGATCACTGGCTAGGAAATGTGCAGGGGGTTTCACTTTTGCGCCGATGCCAAGTCCCGAGCCTTCTTTTCCAACGCCGCGATCTCCTCTGCATGAATGCCAAGTCAGCGCAAACACGGACATTTATTTCGGTTTTACAGCTGAAGATTATCTTGTCAACGAGGAAATGAAGGCTTACTGTTCTTTTCAAGCTTTGCCTCGTCCATCTCGAGCTTCAGCCAGGTCCAGTAAATGACCTGGTAAGTGAAGATGGCACCCAGGAAGACCTTGGCAAAAGGGCGACCGAATGCTTTGAAGGCCGCGAGCTGTGAAGCTTTCTTAGAAAAAAAGTGAATTGAAAAAAGGAGAGAAAAAAAATCACCAACCCCTTCTTTCACAGAATTGGAATCCTCTGAGGAGTTCCTACGTGCTGGGGTAGTAGCGAATGCCCTGCCCGAGGAGGGATATCGAGCAAGACGGTGGTTTCGGGACACGAGGGCAAAGGACGGCAATGCACGCCACGACATCGTTATCCGGGAAAACATCGTGAAGGAAAACTGTCAATTGACGAAGCGCAAGCTCGTTCACGATCCCTCCGGTCTCCTCCCACTTCCCGAGTGTCCTCCGCTGCGCGCGTCCGCCTCAGGATCCGGCGGGAACGCTTTCGCTGAGTCATCACGCACGTGACGCGGTTGTTCCTGTTCTTCCTGGAGGCGGAGGCGGGGGTTGAACAGGCGCGGTGAGGATGCGGGGAGGAGCCAAAAGGCGATAAGCTTCTTTTTCTGCCGCCATGCTGCCCCTGGAACCGAACCTCATCTTGTCAACATCCAAGAGGGTTTCGATGGAATCCGGAGAGGCCGCAGAAAAAAAAAGCCCCTCTGAAGCAAGCCAAAAAACCGCCCCGCGCATCATGGAATCACCGGTAGGGAGTTTTTTTCAGACGTTTCTGGCCCGTCCCTCAGGGGCTCGGACAGGCCTCGATGATCTTGACAATAAACAGCTTGGAAAATGCACTCTTCAAAGGTGATCGCAGTAGCGCGTGGAGAACGAAGTTGTGGCACGTGCACGAGCCGATCGGCCCTGGCGCTAAACCGGGAGAGGTATGGGCGTGGCGCGGGCGGCGGCCACTCCTCGGTCGGGCGTGGCTGGTGCGGCAGCAAAAGCGCCGCGAGTCTCGCTCGCTCGTCGTCCGCCCTGTTCTGCTGCCCTTCCCGATTATCACCCGCTTGGCTGGCAACGTCCCTTGCCATCCACCTCGATACGGCGCGCTCCATAGCACATTCCTCCCGTCGTCACGCTCTTTTGTTGCTTCTGTCTTGCCCGCCTCGAGCGCTGGTCGTGTCTCCTTCCCAAGGTCTTCCGGGTACTCTCGAGAGACCTCCCCTGCCTGGCATTGCGCCTAGCCGTTGCGTTATACTGTCTCCGCGTTCTTGTTCGAATCCGTCACGGGCCAAGTCCCATTCAAGGTTCATGAGTTCAACTGCTGTCTATGAGTAGAGGTGGAGGTGCCTGTTTGGGTGTCTGCCTGGTTCGCGCCTCGCGATCGTGTATCTAACTTCACCACCTCAGATCGTAAGTTCCATTCACTCCTTCCTCATATATATATATATCTTGCTAGTCTATCTTTTCCAACTTTCTACATTGGTCCCCTCTCCCTCGTCAAAGCAATTGTCCACTCAGCAACTAACATGGCTATCGTGAAAAGAACCCCTCATCGAAGCTCCTTCCCTCTCGGTATTATGGCGCGCACGAAGCGCTCAATTGAGGAGATCGCGAACAAGTCAGACTCCGACGATGACGACTACAGCGATCATCCGGTACGGCCTTCTCGGCATGCAGCCACAAAATCCAAATCGAAGAAGAAGCCGAAGCCAGCTAAGAAAAGGAGGCGGAGAGATTCTGACGACGACATCGTGTCCGACGACGAGATTCTGAGTGACGAAGACGAACTCTCTTTTCATGATTCGGAAGAGGAAGAGGAAACGAACGTTGAGAGAAATGCAAGGGGTGTCGCTCGCAGGCAAGCTGCCAAGAATCGACCGGTGTACAATGAGGGTGATTCCAGCAGCATCGAGGATGAAGTCGAGGAAGTTATAACGAAAACTCCACCGAGGAAGAAGGGGAGCAATGTCATTACGCTGAAGATTGGCAAAGGGACAAAGCGTCAGCCCACACCAGAGGTCTTCCAAGGAACCAGACGCAGTACTCGCCATAACCGTGATATGTCGGAAGACATGTATGCGCTTACGAATTCCGGACGCCATGTGGAGACCGTGGAACGAGGTACACGAAGTCCAGAGGCCCAGACCTCGCGGCCTCAACGAGGCGCCAAGAGCGTTCGACACCCACAGAGCGCTATCGCGGAGGAGGAGGAGTCCACACAACCGAAGCAGGAAGAAGGAGAAATGGGAGAGGCCGGCGCTGAGCCCAAGGGTTCTCAGTTGGAGATCATGGAGACCGACCAACAGGGTGATTTAGAGGAGTCACCAGCTTCCGGAAAAGACGATCGAGACAAAACTGACGTCGCAATGGGAGAAGGCGAGGAATTCATTCCAGAATCTGAGAATGGTGATGCGAAAGACGAAGAAGAGGATGAAGATGATGAGGGGCCGACAAGGAGGAGAAGAAACAGGCCAGCCCGGAATCAACCAGCTGAGGAAGCAGAGCCTGAGGAGGAAGAGCCATCACAGCCCCGTCGTTCAAGCCGCCGGAGGACTACACGAGGTTCTCAGCGCAAGAAACAAGATGAAGAAAGTGATTTTGAACCACCAAGTGAAGACGAGTCTAATGACGACGACGATCTGTCCGAATCGGGTAAATCGCGTGGCTCGCCGCGCAAAAGGAGCCAGGCTCGCGACGAGGAAGATGAGAGTACTAGCGGGCGACGCCCTGGCCTTCGCAAAAGGAAGTCTCAGTCTCGAGGACGTGGCGATTCAGAGGCGAGAAGCAACATCGCCGAAGAACTGGCCGAGGAACTTGAGAATTTGAAAGGAGATCGTCCCCGTCGACGAGTACAGCCCGAGATAATCTACGAAAACAAACCTCGTCGTAGTCGGAAGGATGTCGACTACAGGATCATTCGGCCCGACCTTACGCTTCCAATTGAAGAAGCCGAAAACGAGCCTGCCGAATCCCCTTCCCGCCGTGGTCGGGGAGGCGGTGGAAGCGGCTGGCAGCGGACCCTCTTCTCCACGTATGGTCCATTCGGCGGGGGTGGTCCGACGGCGGTCCTGGCTCCGCCTGGAGCGCCTGGAGCAGCTGGTGGAGTGGAAAGCGATAGCAGTGATGATGAAACCATGCAACATCCAAGGAGCGTGGGTGGTGTTGGGATGACTCCTACTTCTGCGCAAGCCCCCGGACTCGGCCTCGTTACACCTGCTCAAACTCATGGTGCTGATACTGCCCAAGGGGGTCTTTCAGGAACACCAGCGAACCTTGGAAAGATTAAGGATAAGCAAGCACTAGCTGATGCAGACCCCTTGGGCGTTGACCCGAACGTCAATTTTGATAGTGTCGGGGGGCTGCAAGGACATATTGACCAATTGAAAGAGATGGTCTCCCTCCCGTTGTTGTACCCTGAAATCTTCCAGCGCTTCCACATCGTCCCCCCAAGAGGCGTTTTGTTCCATGGACCTCCTGGAACGGGTAAAACGCTCTTGGCTCGTGCCCTGGCGAACAGCGTGAGTTCAGAAGGCCGCAAGGTCACTTTCTACATGAGAAAAGGTGCAGATGCGTTGAGCAAATGGGTTGGTGAGGCAGAGAGGCAGCTTAGATTGCTCTTCGAAGAAGCTCGCAAAACGCAGCCTAGTATCATCTTCTTCGATGAGATTGATGGTAAGCATCCTCCACAGGCACGGTTTAATCAAGCTATCATACTAACTTGGACGCAGGGCTTGCGCCTGTGAGATCGAGCAAGCAGGAACAAATCCATGCCTCCATTGTTTCGACCTTGTTGGCCTTGATGGATGGCATGGATGGGCGTGGCCAAGTTATCGTAATTGGCGCAACCAATCGGCCGGATTCCATTGATCCTGCTCTCAGACGGCCTGGTCGTTTCGACCGCGAATTCTACTTTCCTCTACCAAACAAGGAGGGCCGGCGAGCTATCTTGGACATTCATACAAGGGGATGGGACCCACCACTTCCAGATCATGTTAAGGATGAATTGGCGGAGATCACGAAGGGCTATGGGGGAGCAGATCTTCGTGCTCTTTGTACCGAAGCCGCCCTTAACGCCGTGCAGAGACGATACCCTCAGATATATAGGTCGTCTGAGAAGCTTCTTATTGACCCGAAGAAGATCGAAGTCACGCCGAAGGATTTCATGATGTCAATCAAGAAGATCGTCCCTTCGTCGGAGAGATCTACGTCTTCCGGTGCTTCTCCACTACCTAAGACAGTGGAGCCTTTGCTGCGCAATCCTGTCACTGAGATTAAAAAATTGCTTTCGGAAATCCTGCCCCAAAAGAAGAGACTTACCGCCCTAGAAGAAGCGGAGTTTGAGGAGCCAGAGGCTGGAAGTTTTAGACGGGAGAGGATGCAGCAAGAGTTCGAGTCTGCCCGTGTTTTCAGACCAAGACTCCTTATCCGTGGACCGCAGGGTATGGGCCAACAGTATGTGGCAGCCGCCATCCTGCATCATTTCGAGGGCCTCCATGTCCAGTCTTTCGATCTTCCAACATTAATCAGCGACTCGACGAGATCTCCAGAAGCAACCGTTGTCCAGCTCTTTGCGGAGGTCAAGAGACATAAACCGAGCGTAATCTATATCCCTAACGTCCAGACCTGGTACGATACTGTGGGCCAAACGGTGATATCAACGTTCCTGGGCCTGTTACGTTCCGTTCCCCCAACAGATCCCGTCTTGCTCCTCGGTATTCTTGAAGAAAATAGCGAGGAGGTTGATGCTGGAATGCTGAAAACCCTCTTCGGATTCTCAAAGAAGAACCTTTATGAACTCAAGGCCCCAGGGTATTCGGCGCGATACGAATTCTTCAGCAATCTGATTGACTATGTGAAAACGCCCCCTGCAGAGTTCCCGGATCCGGAAAATCGCAAGCGACGCAAGCTGGAGACGCTGGAAGTCGCACCACCCCCACCGCCCAAGCCTCCTACTCCGCCGACGAAAGAGCAATTGAAAGCCCAGAAAAAGAAGGATCACCAGACCTTGAATCTCTTGAAGATCCGGATTCAACCCATAATGGACCAAATCAAGAAGTACAAGAGATTCAGGACTGGTGTTATCGACGAGTCTCAGATCCGATATCTGTTCGAAGACGAAGATCCCAATATCGTAACTTCCGATTTGCCGCTAGAGCAACGAACTACTTTCCGGCCATTTGAGAAGGATTTTGACAAACATGGTGTTCCTGGTCTGCGAGAGACCGTATCTGGCAAGTTTTACTACAATCTGGAAATTGTGACGATCGAGAAGCGATTGTCAAACGGATACTATAAGCGACCAAAGGACTTCCTAGCAGATATCAAGCGATTGGCCAAGGACGCGCGGCAACTGGGAGACCAAGAGAGGATTTTGAGGGCCAACGAGCTTCTCTCGAACGTGGAAGTTGACATTGGTACAATTGAGCAGACAGATCCCGCATTGGTTGCGGAGTGCGAGAATGTTTATCTTCGGGAACTGGAACGCGAACGGGCTGCTATGGAGCGAGCCAAGAGAGCGGAGGAAGCAGATAGTATAATGGGCCCTCCGCCCGCAACGAATGTGCCTCATGGGAACACTGATTCTAATGTCTCGTCTGGGCCAGTTGTCCTGGGCGAGCCCTTCCCGAATGGCCATTCGAATGTGCCACCACGACATGCTCCCCCTTCGAGAAATTCAACCGTGAGCTTCTTGACCAATGGTTACCACCGGGGCGGCGGCTCTGATCTCAACGAGGACGGTGGCCATGCAGCTGCTAGCAATGATTCGCATCTGTCTCGAGGAGACGGCGACGGCGATGTCTATATGACAAACTCGGAAACTCACTCGGGCGGAAATACCCAGAATAGCTCGTTCGGCCCGTCTGCACAGCCAAAACCACCTCTTTCTCACACTGCACCCTCTCAGCAGATCAGACAAAAGTCCGGCCTTTCAAGTCTTTCCCAAAAAGGACCGATGACCCCAATGGTCCCTGGATCCCAACCAGGTGATTATGCGAACGACGCGTCAACAACGCAGACGACCTCTGACAAGAAGACCTCGGACCAGTCTACCGGACCTCAGTATCATACGCAGAGTCCTGTCGCTGGGAGTGGCCTCCGGCAAGAGTTTCCGGACCTCACTCCATACCCGGACCGAGTATCCCAGGAGGAGCATCTGCCGGATACTCAGCAAGGTGAGAACAGCCGACTGTCTACGCAGGAGGAAACCCTGCTTACCGGTATCTCAGAGTTCGCGTATTCGCAGAACAGCGTGCCGAATGGCAGCCAGTCGCAGGCGAGACCGCACGGGTCGCAGCAGCCTCCCGTGCCGTTGTTTGACACTCCTGCTAAGCAGGCGCACCAACCCTCGAACATCCAGTCTCTGCTGAACAACGAGGATGCTTCGCCCAGCCTCGTTGTCGACCATCAATATGTCGAAGAGCTCCATGAGCAGCTGACCCAGCGGACGAGCGGCTGCTCTGTCGAACAGCTGGAGCAGATCAACACGAACCTGATGGATTGCGTCTGGAGGATGCGGGGTGAGTGGAATCGAACCAAAGTCGCAGGCGCAGTCAAGGACACGTTCAATGAAGTCCTGGACGACATGCAGGCGATGCAAGAGTTCGGGCCCATTAGTCAGAAGACGAAGGAGCAGCTGGCAACTTCAAGATACCAGGTCTAAAAATATTGATGACGATGGATGGGTAGTGTGTTTAGAAACACCTTCTTTTGCCTCTTTTTTTCTTTTTCATTTTTGGGAGGGATTCAATCTATGGACATTTAAATCTACAAGAGGCTCCTTTGGTGACTGTTGGCGGTCTATCTGTTTGTTTGTCAGGTCACATTATGTCTTCCTGTTCCTAACGATCTTCCTATTTCCCTTTGTTCTGCTACTGTTCCTGAGAGGTTTCCCGCAGGGGTCAGAGTAGAAGCCAGAACGCTGGCGGCGGCATGTATGTAATCCAGAGGATTTTCCATTTGCATCTGCTTGTGTAAGAAGCAACCAGCAGTACAGTAAATAAAAGGAAATCAATAATAATGCATCTCGAACTGCCTGCATGCTGTGTGCTCTGCCTGTATGCGGAGACCTTTGTCGCAGTGAGCGTCGGCCGGTCTCTCCGCCCGGCGGCGACTAGACACCAGGCTGGCCTTTGCCCGCCGAGGCGCGAGACAGCGCATCCCGCCCCGACGCATCTCCCAACAGCTCCTCTCCGTCTTGTTCCCTTGGTCGGTCGATGGGAGGCGTGATCCTGTCCTTGTCTTCTTCACTGTTCAAGCCCTCGCAAGAGTATGGGCGCGTGTGACGCCGACACACGGACAGTACTTTACATACCTCTCTAACACCACCTTGCTCCCTTCCATCCGCCTGCATCATACAGCTGCTTCCGCTTTCTCACACACCCCATCGGCCTCGACATGGTAGACTGGCTGAGTCTCGCCGTGCCGCTCGCCTATTTAGGCATCCTCATCGGCTCATTGGCGACTTTTTCCTCTCTCTACCGGAAGCGAAAAGCTGGTACGTGACTTGTCTATCAGAGAGACACTTGTTTGTTTGCCAGGCCTGACTGACATCCTATGCTTGCAGCGAAAGCTTCTTCCCTGGCACCATGGTTCCCTCCTCATCTCCAGCGAGACATCTACTTTTCCCTCCTTCACCTTGACCCTCCAGCCTCCGCTTCGAAGGACAAGAAGGCCCCCGCTGTCCCGGAGACGGTCCTTAAGGCTGCGCTGCTGCGGCGCGCGACGGAGGATATCAACCGCGTGATGACGATCCGGAATCAGAAGCCCGCATTGGCAATGCTATTACAGAGGGGTAGTGTGGGCGACGACTTGTGGCAGCGGTTCTTGAGGGCCGAGAAAGAGATGGAGGACGAGGTCCGCGACGTCGTCTCGGAGGTGAGTTTGCTCATTCCACATGAACTGTTCTCAACTGTTGTGGATGAGAGTGCTGAAACTAGGCTTTTTCAACGAAATCTAGGCCAACGCCTACGCGCCTGGCTGGGGCCAGACGATCTTCCAGTCCGCGAACGAGATGGCCAACAACGCCATCTTCCGCCAGCGCATCGAGGATTACCAGTCCAAGGTGAACGAGGAGCGTGAATGGTGGGACCGCAAAAAGGCTAGCATCCAGGAGGGATTCATGAAGGAGCTGGACCAGGAAGAGGCTGAAAAGACCGGCGCCACGGCGGCTACCCCTGTTCCTGGTTCACCTGGGTCAAAGAATCTCGAAAGACCAGTATCCGCGGGTACCTCGATTGCCTCAACCGCCTCTACTGCCAGTGACGACGATGCCGTTTTAGTTGAGTCTGGCGGTCCGACGGCCACCGGGACCGGAAGCACTGGAGGCGGCAAGAAGAAGAAGAAGGGCAAGAAATAATGAAACGGAGCTGTGTTTGTTACTTCTATGAATAGACCTGTTCCTGTTCCTCACTTTGCTCTTTGACAAAAATGCATTTTCATTGCTTCGAGAGTCTCACCGTATCTAATTTCCTGGTCTTGTGTTGTGTTGTGGGACTTTGTTTGTGGTCAGGTTTTAGATCATGTCCGTTGTGTTGAGATTTTTTTCACGGGCCGGAGTTTTGTTGGCATGTATTATTAGTATTGCAAATCGGCATGTTTTTAGAAAAGGGTACTTTTCATGTTTCTACCTAATCCCAGTTGTAGGTGCTCTTTTTACCTCTCTGTCTTCCATCAGTACAGCATGCCCCATAACTAGAATACGTGAGATTAGGCGTATGTATAGATCATGTTGCCGCGAACATATCCGATTCGGTGGACCCTCAAAACCGTGAAAGGAAATGGCATTTATGCTACGGCTACGAATCGAGTATTCTCATGGATGCATGCAACAGTGGAGGTATGATTTTTGTTACATAATGTACAGTATATGAATAAATAGAACCGCCCTTAATTTTTTGTATATATCTTCCATCCTCTCTCAAAACGCCATATGGATTCGTTTCCCCAACTGTCATACACAATGTGCCCTGTCTCGTAATAATGCGCATAGATCCATGTAGTAAAGGACAAAAAAACACCAGAAGAGGGAATAATATAGTAGTGATGCCAACTGACACAGAGTAAGGTAGATTACATCAGACCAGATCATCGTCGGTCAAAGGCGGACCAAGGTGTATACCGCCGACTCCCATCTCCTCCGCGGTAGCCGCGAGCTGGTCTTCGATCCGGTCCGGTTTCGAAGCGGTGCGCCGGATCACAACCCTCAGCAAGTCCACCAGGATCTCGAGCTGGAACTGCTGTCTCTCGTGGCTGTCGAGCTGCTCGATGTTCAGGCCCTGCGACTGCAGAATGGAGACCTTGCGCTCGCTGAGGAGCTCCAGCAGCTTGTTCACCTGTGCGATGTTCTCTTTGCTTCTGGGGGTGGTGGACAGTCTGCGAAGTCTACGCTTCGGCGTGTCGGGGGGCACTCCGGCCATGCGCGCCACCTGCAGTACGATCATGCGGGCGGTGTCGTCGTCCGGGAAAAAGCCGAACGTGTTCTTCATCGCGTAGAGAGCCACGAGGGTGCCGTGCAGATCCTTTGAAAGACAGAAGCAGCGCGTGATCTGATCGTACAGATCCTTCGAGAATTCCTCCTGGGCTATGGTCTTGCCGCGCGGTGTCAGGCTGGAGTACCACTGCATCATCTCGGAATAGAGCCCACGAGCGGTCGGGAAACTTGCGTCGAAGGCAGTCCTTGAGCGGTCGTACTGGACCTTGGCGCAGTCCCAGAGGCAGGCATATGTCTCAAGATCAGGCCTAATATACGCAGACATGCTTTTATACTTGTTCCACAAGGTACGGATGTCGTGTTTGCGTAGTTCAGCATAAAGCAGATGGTTCATAAAGTACGAGTTTGGCCGGATTCGAGCATCGCCCAGGCACTTGGTTAGATATTTAACCATGTCGTCATCACCTCTCCGGGTATAGTGGATCAATAGAATCGAAAACGTTTCGATGTTCGCTGGGGGTACAGTTCTCTGCATGAACTTGGGTATGCGAACGCCATTTGTCCCGTTGTAAACGTTTGGTTTGGCAGGTGTCTCAGGAGACTGATCTGGATACTCCCGCGCCCAAACCATGTCGATTCGTTGCTGAACCATAGACCATCCTAGCCGCTCGGCCTTATCCCTTGCGGCAGTATTTCCCTCCCGGAGCCACGCGCCAATTATGCCGTTCAGATGCTTCGAATCTGGTTTAACCCCTCGCTCATACATCAACTCGATCACAAGTGCGGCCGAATCAATCTCTCCCATTCCGATGAGTTTCTTCATCCAACTAGCGTAGAAGAATTTATTCTGGAACCGTCGCGGTAGTATGGTTAGTGCTTTGAGCGAGACTTTGTTGACCTCTTCTTCACTGATGCTCGAGGCCTGGAGATTCTCGGCCAGACCCAACGCCGCCTTGTAAAGAGCTGTCGAATCGTTCGCGGGATCTTTGCCTGTCACCATCATATCTTTGAACACTGCAAGAGCAAGGTCGAGCCGCTTAGCTTTGAGGAGACCGACACTAATTGCATCATAATCTTCCATTGTCATGTCGCGTCCCAGGAAGGTTTTGAGCTGTAGATATAGGGCCCAGGCCTTCACGGCGGCTTCTTTTCCAGGTTGTCTTCCCCATGCAGTGATGACTGGTATCAATATGCGAGGATGACGAGATTTGTCGTTTGCAAGGAAGGCCAGAGCGATATCCTGCGCTCTCTGAGGGTCGCCTTCTGCGGCAAACAGCTGCACCCCGAGTTTCCAATAGTCGTCCACATCCCCCTTGCCCTGGCTGATATCCGCCTGTTGTGCCTCCCATATCTCCAAAGCTTTGTCAGTCTTTCCCCCTTCATATAGCGATTCGATGTACATAAGCATCTGGGATGTTGAGGGTGCTCTGCCGATAGAGCGAACGTCGTCCACGAGGGTCTGCAGGTGAGACATACGCGTAGTCTTCGCAGCCTCACCTCGAGACTGGGAATCCCATAGCATAACCGCCGCTTCTTCCGGAATCGATTCAAGAAAAGACGGGACGGTCTGTTTGCAGCGCCGATACCATTTCCAGAGTTCTTGTCTTGTTCCATCATTTGACTCGTCACTGGAGAGACGCCTCAAACATTCGTTGAATCGATCGATATAAGGATGTGTCTGAGAATCACTGAGTTGGACTTCAAAAGATCGCTTTGCAGGTAAACGCTCCGGCTCTTTGATCGGTTTTCTCGGATCCCAATCCTCCTCCTCTTCCTTTGCCAGGCCCTCGAACTCTTCTCTCAACATCTCATCCAGCTCCTCATCGAAGATATCCTCCAGCCCCACATCTGGCTGGTCCTTGCCCTTCTCCGCTTCATATTTTCGAATGGCCTCAAGTGCGATCGCCCTCTCCTTCTCCGGCAACTCTTTCATAAATGGACTATTTGGACCATACGGACCCTCTTTCAGTACCTCCAAATCCCGCTCTAGTTTGGAGAGCTGAGATTCTACTTCTTCACGTTCGGCGCGCTCCTGCACTTCCGGATCAACTTCCACCCTTCGTTTACTCCCCAGACTGGGCTGTTCGAAAAAGCGGATTTTGTCTTTGGGGTCGCCATAATCGACGGAGCGCGGCAGAGAAACTGAGAATGGTCGTGGCAGAGAGAGAGGCCTGCGGGCCGTCGGGATCAAGGGGCTCCTGTGAGCCACATGCTGATACCACCGAGCTCCTGGAACAGTCTGACGGAGCATGAAGTCGGAGCAGGTGTCAGGTCATCGGCGAGACAATATCAAGCAGAAGAAGTCGGCGGGGAAAAGCTAGGACTCGGAGGGCTCCGGGGGTAACGAGTGGAGCTCTTCTCGGCTTAGCGTCCGCAGAGGAGGTTCCACCACTTTACGCGACGGCGTGCGAGAGACGTCGGAGCTCCAAGGACGCGAACGCGGTAGCATGGCTGCCATCATGGACCTAGATCATGATGGTGAATATGCGGAAAATATAAAGGAGGACATAAACAACCAGGTAACGAACTCCTACTTGCGTCTTATGTTCTGGCTCAAAGAGTTAACGAAACCAAGGGAGTATACGTCTACAAGCCCCCTAAGACCGCAAAGGCTCACGGAGAACGGCCACCAAAGAGACGCAAGGTCTTGAAGGACAATCCAAATCAAGAGGATGAATCGCTACCATTTCTGCCGCTCTTGGGCGGGAAGGAGAAACTTGAGTTGGCACAATTGAGGCACAGCACATTTCAGCAGTTGTGGTCGGAGCAGGAACAAAGGATTCAGGTTGGTAGAACCAAAAGCTGTTTGTATGGAGTGCATCAATTTATCCTGACAGCCAAATAGAATATTCTTGAAGATGTCGACTCCGACATCTTAGAGAAAGTGACATCGTTTATCAGGACAGCCTTTCCTCAATCGTAAGTGCATTCTCGTGCTTGTTTCTTGGCTTCATTGCTCTAACAATAGCTGAAGATGCGGTGGTCGTATTCCCACGGCACTGATTAATATCGGTTCCAATGTCTCCTCTCTCAGCAGGCTCTTGGATAGGCTCAATCACAAATTGATTACCGCGGGAGAAGGCGGTGTGGTCGTGCTAGAATCTGGTGACGCGTTCAATTTGAAAACAGCTCTGAAAAACATCATCAGAACAGCTGTCACCAATACTGAAGGAAACGAAGGCTATCAAAAGTTCTTGACCGACAGGGCTGTATGTTTGGCTTGTCCCTAGACCGACATAGTTGTCGCTAACATTGACTCAGGGCCCGAGGCTGCTTGGGTATGATCTTGAGCTGCTGAACGACTATGTAAAGAGACGACAAGTCAGAAAACTGGTAATAGCCTTTCGAGACAGTGAAGCATTTGATCCCAGTCTGTTGACTGATTTGTTGTCGTTGTTAAGGTATGAACAGACGACCCACCCATACTTTCTATACTGATTGATTGCCTAGTTCCTGGCTGGATCGGATACCTTTTACATTATTATTCGGGATTGCAACATCCGTTGAGCTTTTTGAGGGAAGATTAGCTCGATCGACAGTTGCCTTGCTTCAAGGTCGACACTTCGAAATTCACGATGCCGGAGACTCCATTGATCGCGTATATGAAGCACTGCAGACAAATCAGGATGTGAGACTTTGGCTAGGACACAACGTTACTAGCGTTTTATTTGAGAAATCAAGAGACTACTTCCAAAGCCCAGAGGCGTTTGGTCGTACAGTGAAGGTATGCTCGTCCAGTTGGCTTTCGACGGCGGCTCGCTAATACATTTAGTACGCATACATGTCGCACTTCTTTGCGAACTCATTGGCCGTGCTTCTTTCAGACAGTGTCTCTACAAGCTTATCTCAGAGTGAGCTCTGCGAGGCAATCCGGAATTTACCATCTTTCCGCAAGTAAGAAATCGATGTTTACAGCTCCGTGTTCACGGCGGTAATGTTTACTGACGCGCCTGTAGGCTTTGCGAAGACCTACTCGACAGCGGTAACCCTAAACAGGTGCGCAGCTTGCTGAATGATGATCAATTTCTCTTACAAGAGGCAAAGAGGCATGTCAAGGAAGGTCAGAAAATGATGCAACATCTATTTCAATCGGTCAAAGCTGTTTCCGCTTCTCTACGCTTCCTCAGACAGTTCAATGAAGCCAGCATTTCAGACCTTTCTGTCAGTGCTCTTGCCGGAGAATTGCAAAGTTCTCCGACAATAGAAGAGATCCTCATGGCGATTAAAAAGTTAGACTCCGAGAGTCTTCGGAATCTTCTCGTGAGTCTGACTTCGATTTTGGTTGATTCCTCTGAGCTTCGTACGATCCAGGACGATCTTCAGCGCCTTGTGGAATCAAATAAAGGCATTGGACCTCTCCGGAGCGAGTATGATGACCGTCACTTAGTCATGCAAACAGCAGTTGTCGAACAGCGGGTGAAGCTCAACAAGGCTAAAGCGAAATTATCAAGCCAGGAAATTGAGTACACTGAGATTGTCGACTGTTTTCATGCAACTTTTGAGGCGTTCTTGAAGGAGACTTTGATCAAACCGCAAGCCCTGGCTTTACATGAGGTCTTTGTATTTGACCTGAAGCATCCGCTAAGGGATACTTTCGCACCAAGATCCCGATTTGCTATTGAGCGGGCTCTGTCCACTCCTTTTGATTATCTGATTTCCACGTCTGATGACGGCGAGGGTAACCTCTCGGCAATGCAACCTACCACCGCCATTCTATATCAACTCTATCTTGAGTCCGGTTGTTTGGTTAATGTCTATGATCTATGGCGTGCGTTTTATACCATTGTCGGTGGTGAGGAAGGGGAACAATACGACGAGCGTATGGCGTTTACGCTATTCTACCGAGCCTTGTCGGATTTGAAGCTGTTGGGAATGGTGAAGAGCAGCCGGAAGAAGATCGACCATATAGGGAAGACGGCATGGAAAGGGCTATAGAGTTTTGTTGTTACATTATTATTCTGGTATCTCGATTTCATCATAGTTTAATTGTTACATAAATGGAGGGTATCATAAAATGCAATAAATGTAATCATAACAAACATAACGCCCATATGGTTGACAGAATTCTGTCCAGACTCCCACCAATGCCATCAATCAAGACCAGTGAAAAGCTGTCACGCTTTCTCCACATCGGCACTTCATTCACTCTGAAGCGGCTGGATTATGTTGTCATTGCCAATTGGTCGTCCCCCTTCGCTAAAGACCATCGCTTCTCTTCGGCGTCTTCTAAGTGCCTGTTCCTCTGCGCTTTCATCTCGCAGTCGTCTCCCAGAGAAACGTCTTGGACCTGCGGTATCATCACCGTCGACCATCCACACGTCGCTATCACCATCATACTCGTCATGATCGTTTTCTTCGATCATGCTCCCCATGAGCCCATATTTTCGCAGCTGTTTAACCCCATCCTGGTGAGAAGAGAGCGTGCTTATAATATTGCTCATAGCCATGTCATCAGTCCACCACGTCTTCATGAGTAGCACCACATCCTGCCGCCGCGATTCGTCCGCAACGGCGCAGGGGAAAGGATACTTCGACAGCCAGCGGCTGACAATTCCAGCTTCCAATGCGGCAGGGACATTCTCAGGGAGGATAATATTGAGTATGGTTAGGGCCTTGTTCTCTCCTAGGGGTCTGGTCTTCGGAAGGATGGGAGAGACTGTGTGACCGGTTTCTTCGGTATGTTCATCGAGGAAATTGCACAGGCAGTCGATGAGCGCTATATAGGTCGGAAGGTCTCTGAGCCTATTAGGCACGGAGGATCGTGAAACTACAGTCAAACCCATTAGTCGAACCCCAGCTGTTATATAGTCGACTGAACGTACGTGCTCGATTTGACACTAGAAAGTGCAACGCCGTGAGAGCTTTGCCTCGCCGAGTTTTATCTCTGCTGGCCAGGTCTTCCAGAAGTAAGTCGCGGGTCGATCCCTTGGTCGATCTCTCCGATATGATGCGCAGAGCTCTGGAGAAGTGTCAGAACGGTGTGTATACGAGGAGCGCGATTAGCTAGACGCATACGCTGCCCGGAGGTCAAAACTTGTGCTCTCTGAGAGTTTTTGGAGGGTCTCTAATTTAAGAGCTGAAGCAGTGTCAGTACTAGAGCGTTGAGCGCAGATTAATTAACTCCTTACCATCCTCTGTGCCCTCACTGATCATTCGATCCTCATTCTCTTGATGGGTGATCTCTGTCAGCTCCCGCACTCGTCGAAGTTCGGCGGCGATACCGCGAGCAGCGAAAAACAGGGAAACACCTGGAAATGTCAGCTATACCGGATGTATAGACTCCTTACAAGCACGGAAACTCACCAAGGCACACCCATAAAAATCGATCACTCGACTGCGACGCCATGTTTCTCTAGCTGTGGGCCGTCTTTCATTGGGAGCGCAGCGAAGTGCGGAGCAAGCAGCTAAGGCGCTCCGCGGCAGTACTTCCGCCTTGCGAAGGCGGTGAGCACATAATTTTTGGAGACTGTCGGATTCCCAAAAATTTCGCTGCTATCTATCAACCAACGCCCGTTCTGCGCCAGGACTCGTCATGCCACCTTCGCAGTTGAAACAACTCAAGGCGTCGCTTCGCGAGAGCGGAGTAATCGGTCCGCCACAGTCCAAGAAGAAGAAACGCCAAAATGCGAAGACAGGCGCAGCTGCGCAGAGCCGGATACAGCGCAATGCAGCTCTACAAGGAATCAGAGAGCGATTCAACCCTTTCGAGGTCAAGGCGCCCGTGAAAAATGTCAAGTTCGACGTTACAACTAGAGATGGATTTAAAAAAGCTGGTGGAGCTGTGAGGCCTGGTGTCACCAAATCTTTGGGCGAGGAAAGAGTGAGTTTGAACGATTTACAGCGCTCACGAGTATCCATCTACTAATGAATTCTTTTCAATAGAGACGCGAAACTCTTCTCAAGGAGCTCCATTCACGCAACAAGGTCGGCGGTATTCTCGATCGTCGTTTCGGTGAAAATGATCCGACTATGACTCCAGAGGAGAAGGCTGCCGAACGGTTCGCCCGAGAGAGCCAGAAGAAATTCAGGAAGGAGTCCATGTTCAACTTGGAAGATGACGAAGTAGAAGAAGTGCAACTTACACATATGGGTCAATCCCTGTCTTTCGATCAAGATGCGCCTCAAGACGATTTTCAAGAAGGCGATCTTGAAGGCTCTGATGAAGATCTATCAGATGGTGGGAAGTCCCGAAAACGGAGACGTATAGTGGATGAAGAAGATAATATGGAGGGTATTGCTAGTGATGATGAGGAGGAGCAGCCGGAACGGAAGAAGTCCAAACATGAAGTTATGAAAGAGATCATTGCCAAGTCGAAGTTTTACAAATACGAACGGCAAAAAGCCAAAGAGGATGATAACGAGTTGCGTGCAGAGCTCGACAAAGGACTCTCTGATCTCTTTCAGATGATGAGCGGCACAAAGCCTCCTCCCAAACCGGAGCCTCCAAAAGAATATCCTACTGCGCAGATGAACCCCGACCGGGCGGCTCTTCTGCAAGGGAAAGACAGAGAGGAGGCTGATCGGGAGTACGATCAGCGACTGAAGCAAATGATGTTTGATAAACGGTCTAAGCCAACGGACCGTACCAAGACCGAGGAAGAAAAGGCTCAAGAAGAAGCACAGCGATTGAAGGCCCTTGAGGAAGAGCGTCTTCGAAGAATGCAGGGTGAAGAACAGAGCAGCTCGGAAGATGAGGAGGATGCGGAACAATCTGACGATGAGTCGGTTCCGGACGATGCCAAAGCTTTCGGGCTTGCCCAGGCCACCAACGACGTGCATACCCGCCCTGAGCTTGGAGTTGAGGATGAGGACGACTTCATTATTGACGAAGACCTTGTTGAGATGGATTCCAACGCTAGTCTTTATATCAGTGAGAGCGATGAGGAAGAATCACCAGGAGAGGAGTCGGAAGAGGAAGAGGAAGATGATGAACTAATTAATGGGCTTACTCTTCCGACTGACACAGCAGCTGGAGGAGCTTCAGCAACGGTCAATAACGCGGAACAGACAGGTGAAGGGCTTCCATTTACATATCCGTGCCCAGAAAATCATCAGCATTTTCTGGAGATACTTAAGAATGTGTCTACCCAAGACCTTCCTACCGTTGTCCAGCGAATCAGAGCCTTGCACCATCCCCGTCTTCATCCCGATAACAAAGCGAAACTTGGCCGTTTCTCGAGGATATTAGTTGAACATGTTGCGTACATGGCGAATCAAGCCGAACATCCTCCGTTCGCCATACTGGAGAATCTCCTACGGCATATCCACTCTTTGGCAAAGAGCCACCCTGAGGATGTGGCGATGGCATTCAGGGCCCATCTACGTGCAATTGCAGCAGAGCGCGCACTGAAACTCTGCCCCGGAGACTTGGTCATCTTGACCGGTATCGCGACTACTTTCCCTACGTCTGATCATTTCCACGCCGTTGCGACGCCTGCAAATCTGTCGCTTGCTCGATATCTGGCACAGGGCACCCTCAACTCTCTCGCTGACTTCACCACTGGCGCCTATGCTGCGAGCCTGTGTCTCCAGTATCAGACGCTTTCGAAGAGATTCATTCCCGAATTCATAAACTATATCTTGAACGCTCTGTGCATGCTCGGCCCAGCAGAGCCGAAGAAGGACTTTGGTTTCTTCCCTTCAAGGCAACCTCCTGAGTCCCTGCGGTTGAATCCTTCGAAGAAGATCACCTTAAGAAAGCTCAAGTTCTGGGATGTTCTTGAGACTGAGCTCTCCTCGGACGCATCTGAGGAACTCAAGCTCGCCCTCATAGCCACATTTATATCCCTCCTTGATACTTCTGCAGACCTATGGACTGCCAAATCCGCCTTCTACGAGATTTTTGAACCAGCCCAGAAAGTCCTGCATCACCTGAGCAAGTCCTGCTCCGGCAAAGTCTCGTCTGCAGTACAAGACCGGATCCAGTCGACCCTCAACAAGCTCGACCGGCTTCTCACCCAGGCCACCCTGTCCCGCCGTCCTCTGCTCCTACACAACCACCGCCCCCTGGCGATCAAGACCTCCATCCCCAAGTTCGAGGAGGACTTCAACCCAGACCGCCACTACGACCCGGACCGCGAGCGCGCGGAGCTCAACAAACTCAAAGCGGAATACAAGCGCGAGCGCAAGGGCGCGATGCGCGAACTCCGCAAGGACGCCAACTTCATCGCGCGCGAGCAGCTGCGGGAGAAGAAGGAGCGGGACGCGGCGTACGAGAAGAAGTTCAAGAGACTCATTGCGGAGATTCAGGGAGAAGAGGGGCGGGAGGCCAATGCGTACGAGAGGGAGAAGAGGTGGAGGCAGGGAAAACGGTAAATTTCTTATTCTTATTTATGAATTTGTCGATTTGTCATCGCATGTACATGTATATAGGTTCATGTTTACCCTTGGGTTTTTGGTTGCGACGCACGTTTATTTCCGTGCCAGTCAGCCCGCGCCCCCTTGGGCAGATGTCCAATACCCAATCACGAAGCTGTTCCGGGGGGGGCTCAATTTTCGCATCTTCTACTTTTTTCTCCGTTTTCCTTAAGTAGGACAATGTCGGTTTTCAGAGAAATACCATACTCGAGGGGACAAAATCAAAAGCAATTTCTTATTATTATTATTAGGACATTCTATAAAATCAAACCACGAGATCCTAGGAATCTAGCAACAGATAACAAACCAGCAAAGCCCGAAACGAGACAGAAGAAAGCCAGTAAGTAAGATGTCTCTAGTGTCGTCTCTTCATAGAATTGACGTAAGTACCGCCCTCCCGGAAAAAGAACGTTATTAATATATTCACAAGTCAAACAACTACTGCAAGGTTCAACATTCAAACCTGCAAACTGGCAAGCGCTTCGGGATTTCTCCTTCAAGGAGATCTCTATTCTCTTCCCTTCCTAGTCTGGACGATGTCATTCTGAAGAGTCTCATTTTCTTTTTCCCTAGTGCAATTGCAGGTCAAGGAAAAGGAATCATTCCTCATTACGCATTCCGCTTCGATATATTGTATCAGTCGGTGCTCGGTGAAGACACTCCCTGAGCTACTACTACATCCCCTCACCAAAGCAACTCCCCATACTCTCACAAACCAAATCAATCACCCACATACAGGACATATACACCCACCACTCGACCCCTTTGGTCGGTACCTATTTATGTACATGCACGCCTGCCCACCAACCGTCCACACCAACCTCAACTCAACACAATTAATCAACCTTAATAATCTTCCCCGTCTCCACCTCATAAATGTACCCTGTGATCGGCACATCCAAGATCAGCGGACTCTGCTTCAACGCGGCAATGTCATCACGAACGCTCTGCGCCAGGTCCTTGAAGGGTAAGAAAGCAATGTGGTCCGCATTCTGGGACAGTTCGGTCTTGATCTTGCTCCGGATGACTTCATCGGTGAAGGTGAGCATGCCGCAGTCGGTCTGGGCCAAAAGTGTCAGTGATTTGGTTGTGAGTGATGGGGTGGGGTGGGTATAGGGGAAGAGGGAGGAAGGGAGGGAATATGTACGTACATGGTGAAGGATCACGATCTCCCGGGTTCCCAGGAGTTGCTGGGAGATGACCAGGCTGCGGATCGAGTCTGCAACGCGGCCGCCGGCGTTGCGGATGACATGGGCGTCGCCTTCTTCAAGACCAAGGGCGCGGGCAGGGTCTGTGGTCGTTAGTATATTGATAGTTATAGATGGAGAGGTTTTGTCTAGAAAGAGAAGAAGGGGGGGGGGGAATGGTTATAGAGACGGGGATACAGGCTTCGTCTTCAACTTCGTTATCCACGACCAGAAGCAGAACCAGAAAGCATATGGCAGTAGTAAGTAGACAGTATGAAAATAGAATACATACCCAACCTAGCATCCATACATGCAACAACCGCCACCTTCCTGTATATATGCAACCGACAATCCGTTAGCACAGCATTAATCATAACAAAACCAGGTACATATAATAATATGCATTTATATATAGACCATAATTAGGAGTAGGATTAGAATTTATGCAGACAGGTACTGTACTTACCGCGCCGGCGGAAGCGCCAGTCCGCCCTTGGTGAAGGAGGCGGCGTATTTCTCGTTGGCGGCCTCGAATTCGCGGGCGACGGACATCATTTGGTTTCTTTTTTTCTTTATTTCTTTTTTGTAGTTGTAGGTTGTTTTGAGTAAACAATAAATGTATGTATGTGTTTGGAACTGTACAACCCCAATCAAGCAAAGAAAGAAATCCAAGTCAATTGGAAATTGAAAGAAGAAAAAATCCAAACAAAAATACAGATAGGTAACCCCCTCCCCTATTTATATCACAGGGCCACGAATCCCGAATCCAGAATCCCATTTTCCCATCCTATCTTGAGCTGCGGGGTTTGCTCTGCTTGCGTGATATCCGCTCGGGATGGCCTCAGAGCCTCAGGTTAAGCTACGACATATATGCTGCGCGGAACCGCATCTACTGGACGGGCGGGGCTAGGAGCTATCTATGGTGTCATATGCATGCATATGAACTCGGAACTTACAAGCAGCCTCATTAAAGCGGCCAAGCCGTACCTGGAATAAGAAATTCACTAGTGTTTGCAGGAAAGTGCTATGTATATATATACATATATACACAGGCACAGGACATATATACATTAGGTCTAATACATAGTATGTGTAGACATGTGAAAAATATGGCGAAATAGTCAATGCCGACAGCCCTCCCTCCTTGGCCCTACAACCTGCATGACATCACTGCCGAAGTCCCAGCGCAATGGAACTCAAATATTCACATCTCTCCCTCTGATCCTGAGGGACCACCTCCATCCTCGTCTCACCTGTCTTGATAAAGATCCGATTATACCCATCATCGCCATCAGACTGCTGCCACGTCTTCCACTCCGGGCTCCCCGGATAACGGTGCTTATTCGGGTCGAAGCTCCTGATAAAGCTCGTCCAGTAGCCCTGCATGACGGGGATGATAGGCGCGTTGGTTGTGATGTATGAAGGAGGCGCCGGCTTGCTAACGTACTGCGGACCCCAGATCGCGTTGACTTCTACCGTGTGTGACACACCGGTGCCGGACTGCATCGCATCTGGATCCTCGACCGCGTAGTGGTAGTTCCAGGTCTTGACGCCATAGTCGGAGATCACTGAGGAAAGGTTAATACCGGGGCAGATGTAACGTATCTCGCCGTAGGCATTGCTGGTTGGTCGCCAGTATTCTCCAGCATTAGGGAACGTCGGATAGTCGCCATCCTCCAAGTACATGGCATTTATTTCATCCAGATGGTGTAGCTTAATCTCCGGAAACTGGGCTTGGATGAATGCATCGGCCTCTCCGATGCTGGAGATATCCTTAGGAACGAATATAGTAGCTTCATTCGTGTCGTCTCCGAAAATGACAGGTACCTTAATGAAGCGGCCTTGCTGGAAAAGACGATATGTGTAGTCCGGTACGAGGTCTCCGTCAATAGTTGGTCCGTACATGTACAGTGGATCTATCTGGGCCTTTGGATAGGGAGTGTTGATATTCTGTTGCTGCAGAGCGTCTGCGTCCAAGTTGCGCAAACACTCAAGAGTGTCTTCACTACTGGCACAATCAGTGCGAATGACAAGGTTGTTGTAGGCAAATTGGCTTTCGTCCGCATTCATCATGCCTGCGAAGCTTTGCGATTCCGCTGCTGCTGCGTGAAATAATTTGTCGTCTCTTCCGCCGTACGCTGACAACAGTAGGGTGATGGATGAAGCCCCGGCACTATCTCCGCCCAGTACAACATGGTTGGGATCACCGCCGAACTTGAAAAAAAAAAACGGTCAACATCTATTCCCTAATATGAATTCCGAAAATGGATTACCTTGTGGATATGTTTCTGGACCCATTCAAGAGCCTTGATCTGGTCCTTCAGACCGTTATTTAGACTTCCACCTTCTTCCACTTCCCTTCCGGCGAGAAATCCATAAGGGCCAACCCTGTAGTTGAATGTAACAACCACTATATTCATATCTGATGCTTTAATCAGGCCGGAGCCATTGTAATTGGCGTTTGAATTCTCGTTGAAGCCTCCTCCTTGGATCCAGAAAAAGACCGGAAGCTTGGAGGACGAGTTCCTAGCGCTGGTGGGAGCGAAAACATCCAAGAAGAGACAGTCTTCTGATATCTCCTTGGGAATGGGATATTGACCAGTTGGAATACAGATGGGACCATGCTAATTGCAACTTAGTTCCAACAAAAAAAAAAGAACGAGAAGCGAGTTTAAACAATAATGACAGAAGTTGTACCTGAGTTGCATTCTGTATTCCGCTCCTCCATCCTGGATCCTGAGGGGCCGCGAAGCGCAAGGCGCCCAAGGGCAGTGCGGCATAACGCAACCCAAGCCACTGCGTGATACCATTTGGTAAAGCCTGTCCCCGGTAGCTGGCATAGCCTAGATGTACCACGGTGTCCAGCGCGACTATGGAGGGAATCAACAGGGAAACGAGTATAGGCACGAAAGATACCAACATCATGGTGACATCTAGACCTGTCATCTAGAAGAGAGAGAAGCACGCTGGGCAGAGGCCTTTTAATATGAAAGACTGCGGTGCTGGCCGGGAGCGCCTTGAAGAGGAGGACGCCTCGCACGCCTTGCGCTTGCTCGAGGGCCTGCCATGATGCGGGGACAGTCCGGCAAAAAGCGACTTGATAAAGGGCATTCCCGGGTCAAATACTCCGTAGCTGGGAATGTGTTAAGACATTGCAGTTTGGGACTGCGTTCACCCAATCAACAAGGCCCCCCGGAGGCATGAGGAGAGGGGAAGCTTGACAAAGACAGAGCACAGGCTTCATAGGCTCTGATCCGTGAAGTACATCATTGGAGCAGTAATTCGGACCAGTCTAAATTAACAGGGTCCGGCCTCCAGAAAGGAAAGCTCGCAGCCACCGCCGCAGCGATATATGCCGAGCAACAGTCATTCAGTCTAGAGGCGGGTTGATAACTAGAGCGTGGGTAGCCGGTGGACTAGCAGCGCTGGAGCGGAGACGCCTCGAGTGAGAATTTCATATGGAGGAGCATTATTATTACTGCAAAGCTTGCACGCAGCAATAATAGCAGTCAGCATAATACGATGGTAGTACTCCGTAGAAGAAGCAAGGGGGAAGGGCGTCCCAGACACGTTGAAAGCAAAATACAGGTGCTTCTCGTGAGCAAGGAGCGTGTCATCTCTCCCGAGCGCTCCAGAACAGAATAACAAACCTGCAAGAAAAGCTTAAAGATCAGAACGAGAGTTAAGCGTAGAGCTGAAGGTTCTCAAGTCCGTTCGATAAGCCGCGCGCCCCGCATCTTCAGATCGGCGATCGTCGGGCCCCGTCTCCGCCGACAGATCGAAGAGCTCGTAGAGCTCTCACAGTTCGACGCGACCTGCTTTGAAGGCGCGCATGTCGATCAGGACAGACCCCTTCAGCGACGCCACAACCATGCCTCCGCAAGACGCGCAAGATGAAGAAGAGGACTACATGTCCATGACGATCGTTGAACCGCAGGCAAAGGAGACCTTTGCCCAGCGGAAGCTCCGACAGCAGCGAGAGGTATGTCCACCCTCTGTCTCTTAGCACTGCTTCCACGTTCTGGAGTCTTGTCTGCAGCTGAAAGAGAGACTTCACCCCATGCGCTGTCTCGTGCATCTTCGCGCATCCAATCTCACGTTGCTGACCTATATCTTGCAAGTGCAGGCAGAAGCCAGAGCCAAGGTCCCTTCGAAGGCCGAGCGCGCGGCTCAGGAAGCTGCTCGTCGTGAAGCCGCTCTCTCCTCCAGCACCCTCGACCCCTCCAATAAAGGCTTCAAGATGATGGCCAAGCTGGGCTTCAAACCGGGGGACGCGCTGGGCAAACAACCCTCTCCCTCAGCTAGCACCGACGGGGCAGGATCCTCGACGGCTACCACCAACGACTGGGGTCGCTCCCGCACCGAGCCGCTAAATATAGTCATCAAGGAAGACCGCGGCGGAATCGGTCTGGACAGTGAGAAAAAGCGCAAATTCCGAGAAGAGGCAGAACAGGTGGCGAAGAAGGCCAAAGCGGAAGAAGGAGACTACAGAGAACGGCTCAGACTCGAGCGAGAAGAACGAAGAACAGAAGCCCAGGTTCACGCCGCACAGAAAGTCGCGGAGAGGTTGGACACTGAGGCCGAAGCTGAGACGGCAGCTGAAGCTCCGGGACGTGATACAGATATCGATAAGAGGGAGCCAGCTACAGGGGAGGAAGATCGAGAAGAGAAACCATCTCCGGAGCCTGGACCCTCCAAACCCAAATCGAAGATAAAACTCACATCCCAGATCAACGTTCTCTATCGCGGCCTGGTCCGCGAACGCGAAGAGCGGGAGCGCTCCATTCTGGCCCGACACGCCTTGCAGACCTCCATCCCGTCGTCTTTCGTTCCAAACCCAAAGTTGCCAGGCTACGAGGATGCCACCCTGGACCCTGACGACAAGCACGCTCTCGGCATCAGCCGGGACGCTTCCACGATTGTCGAGCAGGAACTGGAGGAGGATCCGGAACTCGACGAGTTCAATGCCCTGGAACCCAAGGAGCGGCTGAGAAGACTCGTCATGTACCTGAGGGAGAAGCATCGATACTGCTTCTGGTGTAAATACCGCTATGAGACCGATGAGATGGAGGGATGTCCTGGTGTGACGGAGGAGGATCACGACTGATGACGCTGCGGCTGTACGATATCGATATCGACTTACAACTCGAAGGATTATTTTGGAGATAACACCTCATCAATTCGGCCGAGGGAATGAATAGGTTAGCATGGATCTGGAGTTCGAGGTAGAAAGTGAATCGGGACAATGATTTCATATATATATTCTTGTCACTCTTCGACCGGGAAAAAAAGTCTTCTGTCCGGGATGATGATCATCTATTGTACATCGTCTGTACGAACACTCTGAAATATATACTTCTGTATAATACATAGACCTAATCGACTCGTCCTGTAGCCCATGATCTAAATCTCTCATTCTTTGCTGCAGGTGGAAATTATTCCCACACAATTGGTCTGTTCTCAACAACTACTTCCTGGTTATCTACTCAAACTACCAAAGTCATGTGTATCCTCTGGTCAACAAAATATCATCAATAGTAATTTGAAGATCCAATCCAAGGATCTCTCTACCTTATTCATGCCTAGTCATATTACACTATACATACATATATAGGTCCATTTCTTCCTTATTTTTACTTCTGAGACCTTCGCACGACATTACACATGATGTCAGCATACCTAGTCAATGGAACTAATGCATGCATGCAGCGCATTGTCGCGACGTTCCTGGAAGAACTCACTCCCATGCCGACTTACGTACATACGGTATGTACATACATTAGGTACCCAACTTGAACTTATCTAGATGCATTATCTCACTGGCTGACCAATGACAATACAAGCTAGAGATAGGAGCTGCATGTAGCGATTCGACAGACCGTGTAGGTATTTAAAAAAAACGAATAGGCATAGGTACCTAGCATCTCGTTCATTCACTGTCCGGTCCAGCTAATCGCATCTGGAATAGCTAGCTACCTAGCTATTCAACAGATGCCCTTCCTCGCTATACTACTATAGTATAGGGTTTATCCTACACCGTCATATCATGACAGACAGCTGCCTAGCTGCGTAGATTCTTCGACAGTCAACTTCTTCGAGTAAGTAGAGGTCACGATTCGAGTGGAATATTTGCGGTGTTCATAGTATCATTCTTTTGTATAACCTAGCAATTTGTATGTACAAAATTTTTACAGTAAGATCTGTCTCGAGATCAACGCACCTCATTTTGTCGCTCACTAATATCACTGTCATGGTATCGCACAGCCAGTTCTTGAAGATTCAGATCCTTTTGCACGTTCCTTTCACCTGATGCAGTTATCGATATCAGTATCCCATGTGTTATAAGAAATCGTTTCCGGCTCCTAGCCATGATCCAATTTATCTGTTCTTTTGGTAAATTAGCATGCAAATTGCATATATGTATATATACCGCCTCCGCCTTCCCTAATCTTTCGGCTGTTCCTCTCCACTTTGAATTGAGGAAGACTCGCATCCCTGATTCAGCTGATCAATTAAATTGTCCGGTTAATGAAACGTCCTGTGCAAAAATTTCCAATTCTCAAATACCAGATATGTTTTCTTCTCATCATTTTCATTTCGCCTTTTCCTTGGCAAAGACCATGTCTGCGATGTACAAACAAGGCGTGATAATATTCTATTTCTCACGTCGAACGCGAGCAGTGTAGACCGCGGTGTCCAGGGTGTCGATTGGGCAGTCCCTCGAAACACTGTCAATTTATATCTGATGTGTCTCCATAAACTCGGCCAGCGAACGGTCCTTGCATTTCTGGAGAGCCTGGAAGCAGTCGGCGCAGATACGCAGGCAGCAAAACGTGCAGCGATGTCGCACTTCCCGATCCTGTTTCCGGCAGGTCATGCAGGGCACGGGATACCAGAAATTGTTCGATGGCGGCATCGAACGATGAGATTGGTAGCAAGAGAAGTGTACTTTCGTCAGACGTGCCACGATCGGCTCGGGCTGTGGAGGGAGCCATGAGGCATCGTCTCCATTGCTCTCTTTAACTGTGACTTCCGAATCCTTGCTGGTGTCCTGCCATTGGTCTGCATTTCCGGGCTCCGGTTCGGGAATATAGTCTTCCAGTGGTGAATTCCCCCCAGGCAGTATGGTCTCGGTGATGGGGTTGAATGATCCCGCGGCATTGGAACTTCGAGGACTTTGAGGACTTCGCGGACTTCCAGGAAAGCCCTCTGCAATACGCTGAACAGGTGAAAAGGTCCCCGGACTCAGAGTCGCGGAGTTTGGAGATCGTAGTGGGCCTGGGGGTGAGCGTCTTTGCGAGAATCCGGCTGATGTACTCTCTAGTGGTATAGCGTCCATTGTCTTTTGCGGGAGAAACTGGTTCGGTCTCGAGGGTAGGCCATTGGTCCTAATGCTGAGCGCAGGCTGTGACGCCCCGGGCCCAACTTCCTGCGAACGCATCTGCGGTTCTCGCATTGCCATATTGCTGGACTCGAGTTTCAGGTCGCGAGGTATAGGCTGACAATCTGCTGTACGTTTCTTCCTGCGTGCTCAAATCTCGAGAAACGTACCCTGGGAACCGGCGTAGAGACTCGGTGATGTCAGGGTTCTTTATTCTTAGGCAGGGTGTTCGCAGATCGTAAGGGTATTTGAGTGCACTTCATAGGCGCCGGTCCCTGGGCCGGTGGGAGATAGTAGGGAGACTAAATAAGAGTCGCCAATAATGCGCTGGATTGAACCACGAGGTGAGTTTCTGGGCAAAGCGGATGACTTATCCACTCGACCCAAAACCTTGATAATCTCCGGTGCCAGCAGCGCCATCACGAGGTGATCCTTCGTTGCCCTGATGCTTGCTATCAAACCCATATTTGCTTATCAAGGGGAATAGGGAGTGGCGAATACATACCCTTCCTCAACTCAAGGATTGTGTCTAGCATCAACGCCATGTCGCTCAGCTGTCCTTCCGGCGTGCTAATCTTCAGAATAGTGTGCAATTGCCGAGAATCAGGCCACGATAAAAAGCAACGATTGGCGCAGTGAGACGAGATTGAACAATGCAGAGCGGCCTACTAGGCCGTATGCGTGATAGTGAAGTGACCTTGCATAAGTAAAGAGATTAGCTCAAAGGGTGGCAGATCGCAGAAGCGAACAGCACATCTGGTCCCAGCAAATGCGTCCATTGAAGTATGCTGGATTGGAGACGTGGTACGTCTGAGAATATCTCGAGAGAAGGCCGCTCGGGACAGCCTCCCACAAGGGCTCTTAGAGGCATGATTGCCATCGTTATCAGCACCATTGTCATAGACATGGTAATCAGCGACGCTCCCTGTCTCGACTCTCGACACGCTTCTGGAGTAGAGAGTGCGGGCACGGAGACGGGACGGATCTCTGGATCCTGAAGCATGACTTGCCGATGAGCCTCTCGACGCCGCCACACCGCCCCATCGGTCCTTGTAAGGCATGTTCAGCCACACAGCTGCAGTGATCGAGATGAGCTAAGGGACACGCCCCAATGATAATTACCATGGATCACGAGCCATGAGCATCCATTCACCTTTGAACTTGTGGATGAAACCAGCCCGACGTTTCAGCTCGAGTATCGAATAGGTACTAGTATTCAATGCCCTCTGTAGCTGCGAGACCTTGTGACTCTGCAGGAAAAAATCCCTATGTACAATGAACTCAAAGACGAGCTATGTGGCGAGTCCGTTCAGCTCGGAAACAGCCCATAGAATGATCAGGTGCACGGCTGGTCCAGCTCTGCCCCGTCTGTGGCGTTACGATAGTAATAAATGGCCGTGAGAATGAGATTGGGATCTGGAGCCGTCTCCGGGGCTGCGTCGGAATTCACCTCAATACAGTAATCTCCCCCGCAGAAAGCTCGAGTGCTCGACCAGGCACTGCCGTGTTTGCCTCACAGCCACAGAGTACTCCGTGTATGTGCATAAACTTTGTTGGATTATTGCTGCAAGTGCGCACTGGTAGCATTCCCAATCAGCATTGGGCGTGCCGTAGTAATCGATCTTCTTCTACTGCCCTTGTCCGCCGCCATCTCTGTTGATGATCATCTGTCCTCAGACTCTAACATATCAATAAGTATAAACTCGCGCCTCGTAGTGGAGAAACAGTCGAGTTATATTTGCCCGATAGACAAGAGATAAGTTCTATCGCATACTCTTGGACCTGGAAAACAGGGAGTGTCCGGGAGATACCTTTTAACCTGACCAAGGGATTCGAGAATAACGGTGAAGGGCTAAACAAATAAAAAGCAGGAAGACAAGCTTTACAATTGCGCTTCCGTAAATTTTGATTTGATCTGATTTCTATCTGTCATTATCCAGTAGCACCAGACGGGTTCCACTAAAAATATATAATCCCCAGAAAATATCTCGATATCAGTTCCATGCTACCGATAACATTAAGCTAACCGATCTCAAACGATGACCATTAAAATACAAAAGAAATTATCTGCAAACCAGGTAGGCTTCAGTTCTCAAAACCTTGTTCTCAACAAAAGAAGCATAAATGAGGTTTTTGAGAACTGCAGTTACCCCTCGGTTACATAATCCACCCGTGCTCTAACTAACTAGTTACTGAATACCTCGGAGTACTCCGTACACTCGAAGCGGCAAAATGACAACAGGCGACCCGAACAGCACAGACGCACGGCGGCCAACGCCCGACCTCCACCTGAGAGGACCCTCTTGAATTTCATCCTTGCACTGAAGGGGACTGTGCATAATACCGGAGGGTTCGTTCACAAGAAGACAATGTCCCGCCGCACTGACACCGCAACCCACGTTCCACCCTTCGCGAAACCCCTGGCGCCGTATCTCAAGAGCCGCCAGGAAGCCCTCCGGATTCGCCAAGCGTTGACCCTGTACCTCCGTTCACAGATTATCTTTGCGGACGATGACTCTACAAACCCGGGCTGCCACTTGCAGTCCCACCTGTCGCTCTGTGAACCGCACGATGCTGTCGTCGGCGTGAAGCGTGTCCCGCCCGAGTTGACCGGACTGAGAAAGGAGTACCTGAAGGCTTTGCAGGCCAATGTGGCCGCGAGGAAAGAGTACGATGCGATTGCGGAAGAAGTGGCTTCGAGAAGGGTGAAGAGCGAGGCAGATGTGGGAGGTGATACTGCTGCATCTGGCGGAGCCAGCTCCGAATTGCAAACCTACATTGCGCTCCTCCGAGATCGTCGTCGGCACGAGAAGCTCAAGCTGTTCCAGCACTATCTGAACGAGCTCAACGGGCGGGATGCAGCCAAGCCAGATTATCTACACATTGCGCATGACCGGGATCGAGAGCTTCCGGCACCACACGAGTTCGAGGCTCAAATTGAAAATGAGAGTCAGGATCTTGGGGGAACTGGCCAGGGCTTGGAAGAGCTCGTACATAAGTTGGAGAAAGCTGTGATACGGGCGAAAGGCCAGCTGGATAGGGAGAAGAAGCTATTCGAGGAGCTGAAGGCACGGCGTGAGTCATCTGAGGATAAACAGAATGGTGACGCCTCTCCAGCTTTAAGGGCTATGGCTCTTCAGCGGACACGGAACGAGCTCGTACAATGGGTGGAGGAGAAGCTTGTTACGTCGGGAGGTGACGAGAAGAGTCCGCTACAGGAACTGTCCCAGGATGAGATGGACGATATCTCGCAGTCAATCGAGGATCGGAAGGCTCAAATCAGAGAGCAGTATGCGGCATATTTGGACGCCCGAAAGGCTCTCCTCGACACAGTCTCTGTTATGTCACAGCCTGCTACAAACCAGTCTACGAAAGTGCGACCCCAGTCTATGTGTGAGGATAAGAAAACAGTACCATCTTCGGACCTGGACGTGGTTGACGTCCTTCCGTACGCGAGTGAGGTACTGTTCCCACTGTCTAAGAGCCAGAAGGCGTTGGCAATACAGAAGACCTATCTCTCCGGTATCCTGGTCAAGGAGAAGTCTACGACGCGCCGCATCCTGGATCGTCTCAGCGACGAGAGCCATTTACTCCCTGAATACCCTATTCTGGCTCGTCAACCGCGATTCAAACACGCCGTTGCTGCGATCAGCTCGCGAACTCCCACGGCTGGGTCAGAGCAGAACAAGACAGATGAGGTCGTTGCCCGCGCGCAGGCTTGGGCATTTGCGTCTGGTGCCGCTCGGATGAATGAACGGGAATATGTCGAGGAAAAAACCGCAATTGGGACCGAGATGGCGGGGAGCGCCAAGGAGACGCTTAAGGAGGTGTACGACATTTTGAACCAGGACTATGACGGAGTTATGGGTGGGGATGATGAGGATAAGCAAGACGATAGGGACATTTGGGCATCCGAGGTCCGATCAACCAGGTACCGGGGAAGACAAGCCCGAGCTGAGAAGCGAACAAAGGGTCCGTGGTCAGGTCTGAATGGGCGAGTCGGGGTCGTTGGAGACGCATAGTTATCCGATAAGATGGCCTGATCAAAAATTAATTCAACCGAGAGCCTTTTTTGCACATCTGTTGTAGATCTCGCCATCAGTCATCCAAAGGATCTGTTGAGAAGAGGGCCAAAGGTGATTGGAGCATTGTAGACGGCGATCTTTTTGGGGTTGATTAGGGTTGAGAAGGACGCGGAGACGGCGATCCTGGTACGCCGGCCGTTCGCCGAATCACCGTGTCGGACCGACCTTGGCGTCAGGGAAAATTATTGAAATTATTAACTTTCTGCAGGTTGACTCACTGCCTGTGGTTCTTCTCCTGGCCCTGCCCAAAGCCAACGGTCCCGAAAGGCGATGGGTAGATGGTGTCAATTGTGTAGTGACGTAGACCAGGCGGACTATGTCTGTTCTGTGTTTCTTTCCTACATGATAGAGGTAGAACATATTTACCTAGGTAAACGCTAAAAAATGAGAAGAAAAAAGTTCTCCCTGCTGTCACCAAGATCTGCTGGCAGGAAACGAGACGTAATGGCTGGAACTGCGGATGTTGGCGCGAAAACGGACATCTTGGTAGCACCAACAGAAAAAAATTATGTGGTGGGCTCCGCACAGCGGAGCTCTTATCGGAGGCCGCGCTTGGCTCTCTGCCCTCATCTAAATTCTTATCCTAATTTTCTTCCCCAGCGAGTCTGTGCTTGCATTGACTCACAGGCCGCTAAGAGGCATCTTTTCTTCTTCCGGGACTCCCCTGCTCCAGAAATTCTATTCTCTCCTTCAACGTCGAGCGTGTGAAAAGAGGCACCACTGGCCATACTGGCCAAAGCAAGCGGAGAGAGTCACCACACTACTGCTGGGTCGCTGCACACGCTCAATTGACTGCTCCTGTCACTTTTCTCCGCTCCCCCTCCGCTCTCTTCTTTTCCCCGCGCCGTGCGCAAATATGGCTCTCCCTGCTCGCTGTGCGCAGGCGTCTTCCCTGCTGCGTCAGCGCTGCCTGGCCGAAACTCGTCCCTCCGTGATCGCCTCGCGCTCTTTTTCTACGCACACAGCAGCAGCCCGCTGGGCCTCACCGTGTCTGCGATTGCAGCAGAACGCTCCCTCATCATGGCGCTCGCAGCAGCTGCGCTCCTTCTCGAGCACCCTCCGTCGCCTGGCTTCTGAATCCCAGGCTGCCCCCTCTGCCAGAGCCTACATCGACAGCGGCGCTATTCAGAGCAACCGCGATCTGGTTGATGTCAAGAAGGTTCTCGTTATTGGAAGTGGTGGTTTGAGCATTGGTCAGGCAGGAGAATTCGACTACTCCGGTACGTTGAATACACTGGTGCTCAGGTTAATTATATCCTTAAGAGAGATGGGGAAGCACGTTGGAAAATTTTTTCTAAACTCGCCTCATTGATTTCTGTGGAGGCATTGGGCAAGGATCGACAGTTGAAATATTGGTCTCGCATTGACTGACGAAAATCTCGGATCAACAGGTTCCCAAGCGCTCAAAGCTCTCAAGGAAGCTGGCGTGAAGTCTGTCCTCATCAACCCGAACATTGCGACCATCCAGACGGACCACAAGCTTGCGGACGAGGTTTACTACCTCCCAGTCACTCCGGAATATGTCACTCATGTTATTGAGCGGGAGAGGCCTGATGGCATCTTGTTGACCTTTGGAGGTCAGACCGGTTTGAATCTGGGAGTGCAGATGAACCGAATGGGCATCTTCGAACGGTACGGCGTCAAGGTTCTGGGAACCAGCATTAAGACCCTCGAGACTAGTGAGGATCGTGACCTTTTCGCCAAGGCACTTAACGAGATCAACATCCCCATTGCGGAGTCCGTCGCTGTTAGCACCGTCGATGAGGCTTTGGAGGCTGCGGACAAGATCGGGTACCCCATCATTGTCCGTTCGGCTTATTCTCTGGGTGGTCTGGGTTCTGGCTTTGCAGCGGACAGGGAGGAGCTGAAGAACTTGGCTTCCCGCTCGCTGAGTCTTACGCCCCAGATTTTGATCGAGAAGTCTCTCAAGGGGTGGAAGGAAGTCGAATACGAGGTCGTCCGTGACGCCGCCAACAACTGTATCACTGTCTGTAACATGGAGAACTTCGATCCGCTGGGTATCCACACCGGAGACAGTATCGTCGTTGCCCCTAGTCAGACTCTGTCTGATGAGGAGTACCACATGCTCCGTACTGCCGCCATCAAGATTGTCCGTCACTTGGGTGTCGTTGGAGAGTGTAACGTCCAGTATGCTCTGCAGCCGGACGGCCTTGACTACAGGGTTATCGAGGTTAATGCTCGTCTCTCTCGCTCGTCTGCTTTGGCTTCTAAGGCTACTGGATACCCTCTGGCCTACACTGCTGCCAAGATCGGTCTCGGCCACACTCTCCCAGAGCTGCCTAACGCAGTCACCAAGACCACCACGGCAAACTTCGAGCCCAGCTTGGATTATATCGTGACCAAGATCCCCAGATGGGATTTGAGCAAGTTCCAGCACGTCAACAGGGATATTGGAAGCTCCATGAAGTCGGTCGGAGAGGTCATGGCCATTGGCCGCACTTTTGAGGAGTCCTTCCAGAAAGCCATCCGCCAGGTCGACCCCAAGTACGTTGGCTTCCAGGGTGACAAGTTTGACAACCTCGATGAGGTCCTCAAGAACCCCACCGACAGACGCTGGCTGGCTATCGGACAGGCCATGCTTCACGAAAACTACTCCGTCGACAAGGTTCACGAGCTGACCAAGATCGACAAGTGGTTCCTGTACAAGCTCCAAAATATCGTGGACTGCCACAACGAGCTCAAGGAGATCGGTAGCCTCTTCGGCATCCAGAAGGAGATGATGCTGAAGGCTAAGAAGCTGGGTTTCTCGGACAAGCAGATTGCTCTTCTCGTGGGATCCACTGAGGACGATGTCCGCGCCCGCAGAAAGGGCTTCGGTATTAGGCCGTGGGTCAAGAAGATTGACACTTTGGCTGCCGAATTCCCTGCAGACACGAACTACCTTTACACGACTTACAATGCCACGTCTCACGATGTTACGTTTGATGACCACGGAATTATCATCCTGGGAAGCGGAGTGTACAGAATTGGAAGCTCCGTTGAGTTCGATTGGTGTGCTGTCAACGCTACTCTTTCCCTGAGAAACATGGGCAAGAAGACCGTCATGATCAACTACAACCCGGAGACGTACTCCACTGATTTCGACACTGCTGACAAGCTTTACTTCGAAGAACTCAGCTACGAGCGTGTCATGGATATCTATGAACTGGAGAACGCCAGCGGTGTTGTAGTTTCCGTGGGTGGTCAGCTGCCGCAGAACATCGCCCTCCGCCTCCAGGAGAAGGGTGGCGCTCACGTTCTTGGTACTGATCCCGAGGATATCGACAAGGCCGAAGACCGTCACAAGTTCTCCCAGATCCTGGACAGCATCGGTGTTGACCAGCCCGCATGGAAGGAGCTCACCTCGGTCGCTGAGGCTGAGAGCTTCGCAGAGTCCGTTGGATACCCCGTCCTTGTTCGTCCCAGCTACGTCCTTTCCGGTGCTGCCATGAGTGTCATCCACAGCCAGGATGAGCTCAAGGAGAAGCTCCTTAACGCAAGCGCTGTTTCCCCAGACCACCCAGTCGTCATCACCAAGTTCATTGAAGGGGCCCAGGAGATCGACGTTGATGCTGTTGCTTCCGGCGGCAAGCTCCTCTTGCACGCTGTCAGCGAACACGTTGAGGCTGCTGGTGTCCACTCTGGCGATGCTACTCTGGTTCTGCCTCCGGCTAACCTCGACGAGTCCACCATGGCTCGCGTCAAGGAGATCGCCGAGAAAGTGGCCAAGGCCTGGAGCATCACTGGTCCTTTCAACATGCAGATCATCAAGGCTGACAACCCAGAGACTGGTCGTCCAGACCTCAAGGTCATCGAGTGCAACCTCCGTGCTTCTCGTTCGTTCCCATTCGTCAGTAAGGTTCTGGGTACCAACTTCATCGACGTTGCGACCAAGGCGCTTGTCGGACGCGATGTTCCCGAGCCTCAAGACCTCATGGCTACCAAGCGTGATTACCTCGCTACTAAGGTTCCTCAGTTCAGTTGGACCCGTCTCGCTGGTGCCGATCCGTTCTTGGGGGTGGAGATGGCCAGTACTGGTGAGATCGCTTGCTTCGGAAAGGATCTCGTGGAGGCATACTGGGCTTCGCTTCAGTCCACCATGAACTTCCGAGTCCCCGAGCCTGGTGAGGGTCTGCTGTTTGGTGGTGACATCCACACCACGACCCTGTCTCAGATCGTTGACTACCTGCACCCGCTCGGATACAAGCTGTTCGCCGCCAGTCCCGAGGTTAAGGCCCACCTTGAATCTACCGCGAAGGGCAATGTGACCGTGGATGTGATCGAGTTCCCCAAGCAGGACAAGAGGGCTCTCCGCGAGGTGTTCCAGAAGTATGACATCCGTGGTGTCTTCAACCTCGCCAAGCAGAGAGGCAAGACTCTGCTGGATGAGGACTATGTCATGCGCCGCAACGCCGTGGACTTTGGTGTTCCTCTCTTCATGGAGCCAAAGGTATGTCATTATCAACTTTTCCTCCTATCTCTCTTTTGTTTCATATACTGACCCACAATAGACTGCTCTCCTCTTCGCCCAGTGTATGAGCGAGAAGCTCCCCCGCAAGGAGGGCATTCCTTCCGAGGTCCGTAGCTGGTCCGAATTCGTCGGTGGAAAGCTGCTTTAAATATCGACGTTTACGACGATATGTATGCGAAGATGTGCAAGACGTTTTTTTCTTCATTCAACTCCGAGTTGACCGAAACGAAAAAGAAAAAGGAAAGGTATCCCCTTCCGATTTTTCTCTATCTAAACAAAAAAAGTCTATTCTATGGTCATCCTATGGGGCGGATGGGCTTTCTGGTGATAGAATGCCAGTTTTCTCTTTTTTATTTATGTCCTTCTAAGTTTTTCAGCCTCTAGGTACTCTGCTTTGTCCCGCGCGGCGAAAGAGTGTGCAGGGTTGGGATATTTTCCTCTATGACTCTCTATCGAATCATTTTGTGTCAGTGTCACCTCTTGGGTTACAATAGTAGGCTGGCTATTCTATTTGTTGAGTGAGCAAGAAAAGCAGACGGAACTTGTTCTCTCCTACATTCTTGTTACATTTATACTCCATGTATGTACGTGTATATATACTGTTATCAAATCCCATCTCCAAGAGAAGTATTCTCTTAACTGTTCTGAATAGTACCTACCGTACTCGTGCTGGGAAGAGCTAATGTGTTAGAACACTTCTAGCTTGCAGCATCCAACTAGGTCCGAAAACTGTAAGAAGTTGTCTTGCTGCCATAAATCACGTAGTGTTATAGAGATAAAAATTATATTAATCAGGCCAAAAAAGTTGTAGCTCAAGTCCCGACTGATGCCTGTGATTGATGATCCTGATTGCCTGTCGCTTACGATGCCAAGACTTCCGGTTTCCATTGTTTATGCTCTAAACCACCAGCGGGGGGATGACAGCCGCATTTAACTCTGACGATAACAAGCACTGAACTTGTTTAGACCCGCATGTTTATTTTCATCTGGTTGACTAAGCGATAGACACTTTTGGTGTAACACTTTGACTTCATTTACCCCCCTTATGAAGTGAACTGCTTGTGTTCTCTGATTTTTCTGGTATTCCTGATACCGATATCCTCAACCTTTCCCCACCCAGCTTCTTTTTATTGGAGAAGGATCAGAGCGCCCTTCGGAGAATTCGAGGACGATATCTAAAGAGAAACTGTGCAGCAGGCCGGTGGCATTTCATGCGTGTTCTGAAATAGGAGACGAGGACAATTGACCTTCTTGAGCTGAAGATTTCTTTTCTTGCCCCTTGTCTATTCTCATTTATCTTTCAAGAATCTCGGCCTGAATCCCTCGAGATCCCTATATTACCTCACATCAATCTGTCTCTTGAGCAACCTGAACAGAATTCTCAGCAAGTAAGCACAGAAAATGTCTTCCTCGAATCCCCTTCCATCTGTGCACACCAAGACCACTCTTCACCCAGCCCCTGGTGGCATGGGGACGGGTCTCTTCGCCACCTCGGACATTAATCCAGGTCAAGATGTGCTGCATATCAAAAGCCCCTTTGTGGCAGTGCTGGATACTCCAAGACTGGATGACACGTGCTCAGGTTGTTTTGGCAGAAAGCAGATGGAGGAGACCAGGACGTTGAGGGCTTGCACCGGATGCCACATTGTGAAGTATTGTGACAAGGTTGGTCTTTTCCTGTTCCCTTAGTTCACTGGTTCAATCAATCCTGATTCAGCTTTCTCTTTTTGGAACTTTGATGTCACGTTATCTGCACATTCCACCTTTGTCAGTTTCCCCCGTCTTTTTCACTACCTAAACTGCGCTATATCCCGTGATACAGAATGGTGTTAGCGCCAAAATCTTCTTTTCACTACCAGTGATTGTGAATTTCTTTGTCCTGTCATTTCATGTATAGAAGATGACTCGAGCACTGATTTTCTTCTCAGACATGTCAAGCCAAGGACTGGAAATTTGCACACTCACTGGAGTGCTCTATATTCGAGAATCTGCGCCCAAGAATCCTCCCAAACAGCGTTAGGGCCGTTCTTCGGATCGTTCTCCGCCACGACCGTCAGAAATATGACAGCCGGGGGCTGGATATGTTTCTCAAGCTTGAGACCCATGCCCGGGAAATTCGTGACCTGAACAGCGAGCAGTGGGAGCGGATATTGCTGTCAGCAAAGGCAGTCAAGGAGTATTCTGGCACCAACCTAAAGGAAGAGACAATTTCTACCTTCTTCGCCAAGGTGAGCTATAGGTATCCCCATCTCGCTTTTGACCAAGTGTCTGAAAGCTAATGTGACGCAAAGCTCGACATCAACTCCTTCAACCTCACCACTCCCTTTTATGATCGCATTGGTCTATATGCACACCCGTTCGCGGCCCTTATAAACCACAGCTGTGACTATAACTGCATCACCGGGTTTGACGGCGATGAGCTCTTCGTGAAGGCAATTCAACCGATCAAAGCGGACGAGCAGATTTTTATATCATATGTTGACACGAGCAACCCATATAACGTCCGCCAGAAGGAACTGGCTCGACGGTACTATTTCGACTGTCAGTGCTCGAAGTGCCAGACAGAATCATCTTTACCTGAAGAGCAGACTTTGGCAAGGCCTATTGACGTGTCCGCTGCCGAAGCTGCTGAGGAGAAGGCAAAAGTGCTGATGGCCTCTGCCACCGCCGACGACGTGCCGTCCAGATCTGTCGCGAAGCTGAAGTCTGCTATATATATACTGCACAAGACATCTGCGTGTCCCATTACCCGGCAGCCATATGTTTCCTTACGCGATGAATTAATCGTGTCGCTTCTCTCTGCGCAACAGTTTCAGTCAGCTTTCGCACAGGCAGTCATCCGCTATCTACGTGTTGACCCTGTTATATATCCGCAGTTTGCCCATCCAATCCGTCAATTACATGTGTGGGCACTGGCGAAGCTTGCTATACATATATCTCAAGGTATCGATACTCACCAGGAAGACCCTGTGTCCCTCCAAAAGTTCGAATTGAACTTTGGCCTTATAATTTGGTCTCTTCTTGCCCGACTGGTCGAAAAGGAACGCGAAGCTTGCACGGTTCCAAGGTTCCGAGAGATGGTAAGGGCAGCTTATAATGAGGTGCATGGAGAGTTTATAGCAAATGGGTTGGATCCTGCCATGATGACGGAGGATATAAAGAGGGAATGGGAGAAGCTGGAAGGGCTTGCAGATGAGGCACTTCAAAATGCCTCATTTGGGGAGCAAGCATGAGGTAGGTCTCCAACGCTCCTGCTTTCCAACACCTGCACTGTTTCCCGACACCTATCCTGTATATGAAGGGAGTTTTCCAAGTGATACCTGAGCGATTCATCACAAACCTCACACTTAGAAATCACTTTCACAGCTGGTCTGGCGCGTGCGGTTCCAAGCACATGAATGTCGCTGTTGTCGCAAGTGAATTCCCCAACAGAAATCTTCTATGAAGGTCTTTCCCTTGTCTGGTTTCTTTTCCTCACCTCACTACAACTTCCCTTGTTACCTCAGTACTCCTTCGTACCATATCTCCTGCCACTTCTTCCAGCTCAGACATCACCTTCAAGAGCACAACTGCTATCATCTACCAAGCCCATACGTCTGCTAAGGCAGCTGTCCTGCATCTGCATTCTTTCACACGGTATCTTTGCTAGACGCGAGACAAGGAGATCTGCGTGCTATCCATTGAGTGACTTTTCTTGCCTGCCTCCAGATCAGCTGTCTCTGACACATCTTTGTCGCGTCACTTTGGAAACATCTACCATAAGCCAAATTCTTTTCGCACTTCCAAAGTTGTCACTCTCGATCTTGTCTGTTGCGCCCTCTCTATTCACTGCACCTCCGTGGCTGAAGAACACCTGCCCACTTCATCCTGTTTGCAATCCTATCCAATCTCCTACCTGCTACTCTGCTCGTTGGAATCTTTTTGAATTTATCAAACCAGCCAGCCATGCCTTCGAACGCTAACCACATGGATGGACAGGCTGAAGCCAGAGTCGACAGCCGGTTCTATATTAAACGCGACGACTTCGCGTTTCTCCTTCCTCTCTTGCTTGCAGCTCACCCCGACCTACTGCCCGACTATACCAGAATGGCTGAAATCAGCCGCAAGATACCGAACCCAGAGCTCTGGACATCCTTCCATGAGATCTATAGAAAGATGTATCTTGCGGTTGAACTGGCACAGAGAATTCGTGATCTCCCACCTTTGTCAGTAAATAGCGATTACATTGCCTTCCAAGAAGGGTTTACACCACAAGAAGAAGCCGCGGGGGCCGCCGAAGACAACGCTTTCGAGGATGGCGAATACTACGACGGGGATGAGGACAACAGCGGTCATGATACTCACGACACAGACGACTACGGCATGGATGAGGCTGAATACGAATCTGATACTCATCACGACATGGACTACTACATCGCAGACTACTATAATGGCTTTTTAGACCGTAGTAACGACCGCGCGGAGAGAGTTGGACGACCCATCGCTGCGGAAGCAGCAGCGGCAGCGGCAGGATCTTTGCAGGCTCCGAGCCAAGCGTACAGCAACAACGACAACAACGACACCGATGACCATGAGGACGGTTATAACGACGATGGTGTCGGGGATTCTAATTCCGATGATGCTGCAAGCGTTGTCTCTTCCATCAGCGGACGCGTCTGGTTTGGTCCGAGATTGACTCCAGCTGGATCAGTGTACAATGAGACCGCGCCGACCACGCCTGGTGGAAATGACGATCGTGAGGAATCTGAGAACATATCCATTGGTGGGGTGTGTGGATGGGATATTGATTCCATCACTTGACCGGCCCAGCGTTGCTTCTCAAATGATCTTCCGCTCTTGTCGTCCGCAGGGTTCTTACACTCCGATATTTGACTCAGCTTCTCACTACTGGCACGCGTCCAAGTCTTCTAAACCCCAGAGCCTCAGACCCGCCTTCATTCTGTCCGCCTTATGCACTGTGTACCTCATTCCCAGCAGCTAAAAGACACCAGACCCTTCTGCGTCATCACGCCTCCGTGCGAAGTGTGCAACTCCAGGGACCGCTCAATTAAGATGCAAGAGCCACATCTGTTATTCATAACTGTGCTTTGTCGTTACCGTATCCTTTGTGGAGTGATCGAAAGATGAAACTCTCTCGCCGATTTCACCACAGTTATGTGACACTGGAGCTAGAATCCTCAAATTCGACCGCAGAAAGGGAACAAGACACGACAACTCTTTTGTCGAGTTTGTATAGCGATACGACTCCCATATTTCTCGATTATTTGCTTCAAGCATTTCAACTGTTCTCTCTCTTCTCCATTTTCAATTTGTGGCATGTATGTAGATAGCAGACTCGAAACAACGATGGAGTGTAGCAATGGACTGCATTGAAAGCTCTTAGCAACGAGAGATCCTACTTAAGTGTAAAACAGTTGTGGAATATCTAAGTTCCTAAACTTTCTTGTAGGAGCGTCCGTCGACAGTACGTGATACTCGTTAGTTACCCCTGGGGAATCGACGGAGGATGCAGATGAATTGTACGACCTGCAGATACACACATGTTTTATGTTGTACTAGGATGATGGCTCTCTTCTCGCTTCATGTTCCTCTCTTTGGTATGGGGTAAAAGATATATGTATTTATAATACGTTTCATCCAAGCTTATATGCGGCACTTGTGAAGGGATAGAACATGGGGTCAGTTTGGTCAGAAAGATATCAATTCGTTAGAAACAAGGAAACCCTTTCACCTAGCTAACTTAGCCTAGCTGGAAAAAGGAACAATGCCAGGTTTCACCATGCCGCGCGGTCTGACCGGCCGCGGCCGACACTTTTTTCATCCAAGTTCCCCGTTTCACGCCAGTAAGAGGCTCTCTTTTTTCTATATGACATGAAAACAGCCGAACCGCGTCAACTCATCTAACAACCAACAATGACCCATACCATTCCATCTCTCGTCTCGTCCGTCTTCCCACAATAGCATTGGTTCGTTTACTTGAGGGGAATGAAACGGGAGGAGTGGGTGGCACCGATACCGGGTCTACCGTGCTTGACGGGCTTGCTGCGTGGTTGTTAGAGATCTATATTCACAACTTTTGCTGAAAGGCAAAAATAAACGGGTAGAGGGGAGGGGAAACGGGACATACTATGTGATAGAGAACTCTCCCAGGTAGTGGCCGACCATCTCAGGCTTGATCTCAACCTGGTTGAACTCCTTGCCGGAGTAGATACCGATGACGCTGCCGATCATCTCGGGGACAACGATCATGTCACGCAGGTGCGTCTTGACGAGCTCGGGCTTCTCGTTGGGCTTGGCCTCCTGCTTGGCCTTGCGGAGCTTCTTGATCAGGCCCATGGGCTTGCGCTTCAGACCGCGGTTGAAGCGGCGGCGGGCGCGAGCGTGCACGACATCACGCAGCTGCTCAGAGGAGAGGTCGAGGAGCCTGTTTTAAACATCGCTGTCAGGAATTTTCCATGGCCAACCAAAAAAGTTATCTATCTCATGCGGTGCGAGTGATCGTATTGGCGTGTGTATGAAAATGAGAGCAGGTCGACATACTGGTCGAGGTCAATGCCACGGTAGGTAAACTTCTTAAACTGCCTCTTCTTCTTCAACTCTGTGGGCGAACATCTCTTGTCAGCATATCCGTCTCTTGAGGCGCTTTTCTGTATCGCGTCCATCCCCTCCCCTCCATCGAGTTCGATCATAGAACCCCAGCAGCGAATCCCATCACCAAACCATCAATTTCTTTTCCTAGTCGTTTGAGGGAAGAAAGGGTTTCATGTAGGGGAATATCGACAACGTACCGGCAGCCTCCTCGGCGTTCTACAGGAATATCAATGTCAGCAATCTTCTTCCATGACGCGGCCAGCAACATGTTTGCAATGGAAAAAAAGACTCACGTATTCGGTGTCAGCCATGGTTGCAGATGTTCCTCTGGGCGCTTTCCGGACGAGCTCTCGAAAAGCGAGGGAAGATGGTTGTCGTGTCGGTCGCTGAAGGCTTCGTCGGGGCTGTTCTTGACTTGTTCTGCGCTCGCTTCAAGTTTCGAGGTGGGCGGGAGTCTCGGCTAAGTGCCCACCCTAGGTCTCAAACCCTAACGCGCTAGGCCGCTTCAGGTCAGCCGCGGGTTAGGGCTAGCGACGGTCCAGCCTATCGAGGTGGGCTCGAAAGGAGTAGATCTCATGCATTTCAGTCAATTAAGGGCGATAATTGGTTAAATTCTGTGGCTCTTATTATTTATTATACGCTGAGCTACTTTGTATGTCTTCTCCAGGAGCAAGAATTTTGCGGTTCTACGGGGTAATATTTAATGCAAGTGAGAAAGGTGTAGAGATCGAGCGTCTGGATTGTCTAAGAGAGCCCTTTTTTCAGCTCACATGAGATACATACATAATCGTAACTGCGTCAGAACAGCCTGGGGAGAAACGCAGGCCCTGCAAAACCAATTGACTAAAATTCTCCACGGCGATGATTCTCCTGATCGCATCCAGACCTCTACTCCTCCACAATCGTAACTTTGCGCGCGCGGGGGCGAGACGCTTAGTCGAACAGACCGAAGCCCATGTCCTCGTCGGACTCCTCCTTCTCTTCCTCCTTCTCCTCCTTCTTCTCCTCGGCAGCAGCACCGCCGGCGGCAGGGGCAGCAGCGCCACCAGCAGCAACAGCAGCACCGCCGGACGGGACGGAGGCGAGCTTGGTGGTACCCTCGGAGATCAGCTATACGAGGAGAAAGATGTCAGTAGCCGTTCAATTGAGTTGCGGAATGGGAAAGGGTGTGACGGACCTCCTGGATGTCCTTGCCCTCAAGCTCGGAGATGAGCTTCTCCAGACGCTCCTCGTCAGCGTCAATGCCAACAGACTCAAGGACGCCCTTGATGTCAGCGGCAGAGGGGGAGGTGTTGCCGGCAAGGCCGAGCAGGAGGTAAGCGGCGAGGTGCTTCATTTTGGTGGTTTCTATATGCAGGGAGACGGTCTGTTAGTCCACAGTCGCAAAATGTTCGATTTCCGCGCAGAATTGGACCTATATAGATCGAGACGAAAAAAGAATGAATCGACAGCGGCGACTTACATAAAGTAGATTTGGCGAACAGGAGAATCAATCGATTTAACCGCGAGTTGGGCGGAGACTGAAACGTCGTGTTCGTCGGGAGGGTTGAAGGACGAAAGCTTCGTTCGTGGACGAAGATCGAGGACCAAATACCAAAATCGCAAACGCAGAGAAAAGTGCGGCGGGCGCGGGTGTGGCTGGTGCGGAGAGGCTGCCGTAAGCGAGCGCCGTGGCGCATGGTACTAGTACAGAACGGTACGGGACGATACCAGAGTAACGAAACGCCACGGAGTCACGGAGCCAGGCACATAGTCACGTGACCATTGCCCTTCTAGAAGTCTCACTGCCGCGCTGTTGCTGTCTTTCATCTCTCCTCTCCCCGCCCTCTCTTCCTCTCTCTCTTTTCTCTCGAGCTCGAGGCGTCGAGCTGCCAGATTCTGTCCGGAAATCTCCCATTCTCCGCTTTGTCTGGGGTGTAAAGTCTCCAGCGGCGCTTTGTCAGCCGAGTCGCAGCCAGAGTCACTTTTCTCCCCCGACACATGGCCAGCGGTGTCGCGCCGGAGTCATGACGCTACTTCGTCATACCAACCATCGGCGGTGAACATCCCCTTCTCTCTTATCTGTACTGCCGAAGGTCACTTGCACTTCTCACGATGAGTGTATGTCTCCAGTCCCATCTCCATCTGCCTGTGGAACGTGTGCTAACAGATCAGCAGTTTCTCAGTTCTGTGCTCTCGTCTATTGAGACAGGCAAGCCTGCCTCTCTCCCTCCACCGACTCCAGCGGCGCCTCGATCTCCGGCACCAGGCTCCTCAGGCGCTGCAGGAAAGTCCGAGGGATCGAAAGATGCGCCTGCACGGGGTAGTAACCCCGCAGGAGCGGGGGTAAAGCGGAAGGCTGAGGAGCAGCTCCGCCGCCCCGATAAGCCCGATGGGCCCGCGCCCTCCAAATCTACACCTTCGAAACCCATGCCTTCTGCATCTGCAGCAACCAAACCGCGTCCAGCTTCCGTTCCCGCGACCAGTGGTGCCAAAACCGCCGCAAAACCGTCGACGTCCAGCGGAGCATCCAGTGCCCCGAAAACGCCGCCAGCAGCTGCACCTTCCAAGCCTCCTCCCAAGGGATCCTTTGCGGATCTTATGCTCAAGGCCAAAGAGGTGCAGCAGAAGGCTCCGACGCAGGTTGGAATGCTCAAGCATCAGGCTGTCCCGAAGGAGAAGCTGAGCAAGGCCGAACGGAAGAAGCGCGCTTTGGAGGCAATGGCGAAGGAGAAGGAAGCTCGACAGGGGAAGAAAGTCGGTACAGCCTCTGGGGCCTCTGCTGGTGTGAAAGCCGGCGGGAAACCCGGCGAAGGAGGACCCGTCAAGCGCCGGGAGCCAGAGGAAAATACTTACAAGGGTACTGCACGACCGACGCAACCTCTGCCAACGTACAAGGGAACAGCTGGCTTACCGCCCCGCCGTCAACCTAACGATCTCCAGAAGCGAGCGCCGGCACGCTATGGCAGGCCAGCTAGAAGGGACGAATACCTTGGAACCGACGAGGAAGACGAGGGTGATTACTACAACGACTATGATGATTACTACTCGGACGAGTCCTCTGACATGGAGGCTGGACTGGAGGATGTGGAGCAGGAAGAAGAAGCCGCACTGAGAGCCGCCAAGAAGGAAGACGAGGAAGATATCAGGGCGGAAATGGCGGCCAAGAGGGAGAAGCTCGAACGGAAGAAGAAGCTGGCCGCCCTGGCCAAGTCGAAGCGATGAATCTCTCGGACCTTCTAATACGAATCTGTGTCTTATTTCTTGTGACCATTTTTGGAATACGAAGCATCAGCGGCGGATACCCGGCGTGCGTGTCCTACATCGAGTTCTATCTTACAAGCATTTGCTGTGCGTCAGGTGTTTGCAAAGGATCGGGCATATTTGTGATTTGATTTGTCTTTTCTTTTGTCTTGCAATTGAGGGCGATCTTTCTTTTCGGACGTGTTTATAGAATAGCTGAAATAGTTGAGATACATCCTGCTCAGCGATATCTCCTTTGTTTTAGGTGTAGGCAATTAATCTAGCTTTTGGTAGGACATACAAGCTCTACTCGATCTGGATCGACCTTTTGCATCGAACATGCATATTTTAGCAGGATACCGTCGCCTTTTTTCCTATCTGGCGGCATTGTCAGCATTTTCCGGCGTGTCTGGACTCTAGACCCCGCAGCCGTCGGCGGTGACATCACCCGCCCGCGTCTGAAGTCATCCCGTCGCTTGCCCGCCGTGCCTTGATACAGAACAACTCTATACAACCTGAAAAAATCCCACCCCCTCGGCGCAATTGAGTTTTTTGACATCCAAAAAGTTTCAGATTAGAGGGAGATCAATCGCCGCATCAGTCAGGAGTGTTATTGTTATTTCAAACGCCGCCGCCATGGAGACCGTCCACGTGTCGACCTCCTCCAAGGCGCTGTTTGCCAAGGTGCGCAAGATCGTGCCGCCCATGTTGGAGAGGTTTCATAAAGGTTTGTTCTGTTCGCCCTATATCTTCCTTCTATATATACTACTTATTTATATTGTTTGCTTGCGCTGTGGGATGAGATGTTGCCGAGTCAAGTTCTTTTCGGGCTTTCTGGATGTTATTCCCATCGCATACGGTTCAGGAATGTCGTTCAATGAGATTGAGATTAAGTGCTAATGCTAACGGCGTTGAATCGAGTCAGGACAACTGGGCCGCGTGGCTGTTATTGGGGGTAGTTCGGAGTAAGCTTTTCTCTTTCTCTTTCTGTTCTATATCCTTATATCCTTAATTGCATTGCGATGGAGTGGAGGAGAGGTGTATTGGAATTTGTGGTTTCTTAAAATAGATGCTAATCGTATCTGTCTGGGTAGTTATACTGGAGCGCCGTATTTCTCTGCGATGGCGTCTGCGAGGTTAGGTATGTTGTTCGTTCCATGTGTCAAGTTCTACCATTTTTTTCTATTATATTGCAATTTCCTTTCTCAAGTAGTGTGTATTTTATGCTAACTGCTCTAGGATGTGACATGGTGAGTTGCCTGAATCGACAACAAGATGACAATTACATTGTCTAGGCACCTTGACTCGACTCGACTCAGGAGACTGACAAAACATCCTCCAGAGCCATGTGATATGCGAACGATCAGCGGCACCGGTACGTTTGTTCATCTACATCTTTCCTTAAAAACTACCACTGGGTTACTAACCAGGGAAACAAACAGGTCATCAAATCCTACTCCCCAAACCTCATGGTCCACCCCATCCTGCCCAGCAGCGCCTCCGTCCCCAACCCGAACAACCTCGACCTCCCGACCCTGACGGGCCCCATCATCGGGATGATGTCCCGCCTGCACGTCCTCGTGATCGGACCCGGTCTGGGCCGGGACGGTGTGACGCAGAAGGTCGTCGCGGAGATCATGAAGGAGGCGCGGTCCCGCTCGATCCCGTTCGTGCTGGACGCGGACGCGCTGCTCCTCGTGACGGAGAACCCGGACCTGGTGAAGGGGTACAAGGAATGCATCCTGACGCCGAACGTGGTCGAGTTCGGGCGACTGGCGAAGGCGATGGGGGTCGAGTTGCCGAGTCAGGCGGAGGTGGAGAAGCAGTTGAAAGATAAGCCGTCGGTCTCGCAGGACGAGAGGGTGAGTCGGGAGTCCGAGGCGTGCGAGAAGCTCTCCCGCGCCTTGGGCGGGGTATGTATCATCCAGAAGGGCCCGCACGACGTCATCTCCAACGGGGTGACCAGCATCATCTCCGATATCGAGGGCGGGCTGAAGCGCAGCGGGGGCCAGGGCGACACGCTCACGGGGTCGCTGGGGACGCTGCTGGCCTGGCGGGCGGCGTACCACGAGAAGATGTGGGACACGGGCGAGAGCGACAACGAGACGGAGGCGCAGACGAAGCAGGAGGTCGAGGCGGAGATCAATGCCGAGGGGAAGAGGATGTCGCCGGCCACGACGCTGCTGTTGGTGGCGTGGGCGGGCAGCTCGCTGACCCGCGAGTGCTCGCGGCGCGCGTTCAAGAGCAAGGGGAGGAGTATGCAGGCGAGCGATTTGACGGACGAGGTGCACGAGAGTTTTTTGACTCTGATCGGAGAGCCGGAGGGGTCGAAGTTGTAGAATACCTACCTGCTTACCTAGTATAGTATCGTGACCCTTTTAAGCTAGTACAGTACTATAATTGAAGTTATGCCTTGCATGGTGCCATATTATTTTATAAAAATCAACAGCCAAACGAAAAGCATTATAGACTGTTTAATGTACTATAGGGTATATAAGGAACGCTCATTTACCATGTAGATAGCTTAGTTCTCCGTGCTCAATAACACATTGGGTTAGGTATATATACTAGCAGGTCAACAGGCTAACCTACTATTGAGTATACGTACTCGATAGGCGCTCTACTTCACTTAGTCGCGTTGTCGAACAGTCGATATCACCTCTTTGTGTTTGACCTACGGAAGTCCACCTCCGTTATCGATAAGAAGCCTCTCAGCACAAACTATAGTCCGTTAATATTCATAATTGATACATTTAGGTAGCAGGCCTTTTAGACATAGAGATGGACTCAGTTTCCGATGACTGTAAATCACGTCAGAGATACAAGGCTCTTGGTCGTTCTAGCCAAATTCATAGAAAGCTGGAATGAGAGTGGATGCTGGGCTGTTAGTGCTCCTAAACAGGATAAGTTGTTGGCTGCAAGGCAGAGCTGGCAGGCATATGCACAGCTGAGCCTCAGCCTCGCGACGGAGGCTTGTAGGGAACCTCTGAAATTGCCAGCACGATTTTTTTTAGTGACTATCTTCTGTATGACAATGACACCAAGCAACCGGGTTCAGGAAGCCTTCGAAAGTGCGAAGCGCGACTTCCAAGATGGACTCAAGGATAAAACTTTCTGGGATAAAATCGCCAGAATCACCTCCCATCGAGGACGTTTATCAGGACACCGATTAGCTCCAAAAGCGCCAGGGCGAGAGCCGTACTCTTCGAAATCTTCGCAAGATCGAGTCATTCCTCGTTAGAATCAGGCAATATGCTCTGGCAGTCGATACCTTCGTTCAAGTAAACCGGAGATCCTTGCCTTGATCTGGGGTCCCATCAGACTTCTACTTCAAATGTCCAGTAACTTTACACAGTCATATGACGCGATCATTAATACGATGGCAAGCATCGGGAATAAGCTACCTTTCTTTGAGAGCTATACAACGCTTTTCACCACGAATGACCGCATCAAAGAGGTATTGTGTCTTTTCTTTAGGGATATCCTGGACTTCTACCTCATTTGTCTGAACATCTTCGGTACCAAACGTATGCAACATCTTAAGGTTCCTGAGCAGGGTGATAGTCTATCGCTAATAGCCCGAGCAGGATGGATGATTCTGTTTGAAGCGGTGTGGCCAGGAAACAAGTCCAAGATTGACGTTGTTGCTGGAAGTATTGACACGGCCTTCTCATGTCAGAGGAGGTCAACCCGGAGCACATAAGAGAAGCCCACGATGCACGGATTGAAGCGCTTAAGTCGTACGAGCGAGAAAGGAATTTGAGGAACGTCAAAGCTTTCAGGCTGTTTTGACCGACATATCCCCCAAATTTTACGGCAGCGAGCTCGATCGATTGCGAGGAACAGTTTGCAAAGGTACTGGGCAGTGACTTCAGAAAGATGAGGTGTACCTGCGATGGTCGGATCTTAGGGATGCATCGACACGAGTTGTCTGGCTTCAGGGAATACAAGGCGCAGGTATGGTGATCTTTTCAGGCGGACTTGGTTATTCTGAGGATACCAAGTTTTCTTTCAATCCTTGGCGTAAAGTTAACAACTGAATGCCGTATCAAAATTATAGGCAAAACGTATCTCTCTTCGATTATCGTCGAAACTCAGACATTCACATCCTGTCGTCTTTGCTTTTCTGAACTACGAAAACGGCACTAACATATCGACTATCTCCATCATCCATTCGCTGATATTTTAGGTAGCTGCAAAGAACAAGTCTTTACAGATTAAGCTTTGCGACGACGTTCAGAAGCACCCGGAAGAACTCAGAAACAGCACAAAGTTCGCACGAGAGACGTTATCGACTCTCTTGAACTCCACAGGACCTAGTTACATCGTTATCGATGGCGTGGACGAAGTTTCCGTGACGGAGCGTGGGCTGATAGTCTCGGATCTGCTGAGCACTTGCGAGTCCTATAAGGAGACCAAGCTTCTCATAAGCTGTAGGTCTGAGGACGACATCTCGAGGATTTTGAGAGATAAGGTCGAAATAATCCGCGTTGATCATTGGAATCGTGGGTGTATCCAGGCGTATGTCTCCACAAAGTCTGAAGAATGGCTTATGGACCCCAATTTTGACGATCAAGCACGCTCCGAAATACGAGCTCTGCTTGCTCCTCTGTCATCGAAGGCGAAAGGTAAGCTGTATTATCTTGAGCGACATCCCTTTGTGCACATATTAACGCTGATACCGCAAAGGGATGTTTCTTTATGCCAGAGTAGTTATGGATGGGATAAAGATGTACCACAGTCTTGATTTAATTCGGAATGGACTTCGAGTTTTCCCAGAAAACTTGGAAGAGGTGTGAGCTACACCCTCTGGACAAAAGCCATGAATTTGCAATAACCATCCGTGATTGAAGATATGCTCGTATCCTTCAGCGACTTAACCATCTACAATCACCTTTGTTGAAAGGTTGGGCCAAAAGAGTCTTAGGATGGGTTGGATGCTCGCCTGTGCCACTCACACTACAAGAAATCAGCCTCGCTGTATGTATTACGCCGAAGCATGGGGGTCGACTACCACGGATCACAAAGCCTCTAGATATTTGTCCGACTTTGTGGACCAATTTTGGAGGTTGCAGATGGCTATGCGCTCTTTGTGCATTTCACTGTCGAGGAGTATGTTATTCGATTATGTTTCACTTACGCTTCCTAACAACTGAGTGACAGATACCTCTTCTTCCGTCAAGCAGATAGTTTCGTCGACTTGATGGAAGCAAATCTCGATATGGCCACGACGTGTCTATTTTACTTATGCCTTGACATATTCGACCCAGATATGGAAGACGAAGATATGGAAGACGAAGATATGGAAGACGAAGATATGGAAGACGAAGATATGGAAGACGAAGATATGGAAGACGAAGATATGGAAGAGGAAGATTCAGAAGGCACTGACTTAGAAGACAAGGATACGGGGAATGGAGAGATGCAAAAGAACATTCTCTCAGGCCAATATTGTCTACATTGGTTTGCCATCTCGCAGTGGAAAGAGGCAGTCCGACGATGCGCCGGAATGCTTCGCAATGGATCCCCGCCTGATGAGGTGATAGGTGATCTAGAACGCTTTATCAGCAAGCGAGAGAATATAAGCAGCGGAAATCCAGGTGAGGGATTGAAATGTGAAGAGCTCGAAGGTTTCAAGCACAGATGGCCTGGTTGTACGATATGTTACGCTGTGCAGTAAGATTCTGTCGACTGGACACAGGCAGTTGGCGCCTCGATGAAGGTAATCAATCCAAGCTCTCATCTAGCAGACTTCTCTCGAACTTTCAACGCTGTTGGAGGGTTGGTTGGTGCTGAAAGCTGACGAAGAGACCGGTAATTTAGACAACTCATGGACGCACTCTGACCCTTCTACTCTGTCGTACTTCTCAGTCAAATTTTACAAGCGGTTTGAGGCTCTGCTCTGCTCAGGATTGGGACATGTTACGGGGTGTAACTGTTCTACATTGGAGGCATATTTTGGGCCACGACTGTTTAGATGCCCATACTTGGTCTGCCAGTGACAAAGAATGGCGTTTGATACAAAGTCCGCCCGGGATGCCCATTCCAGGAGCCACAAGCGCTTATTTAGGTGCTGGATCTCATCATGCGAATTTGCCACTATAGGATTTCAGTCCCCAGGACAGTTATAGAAGCATTGGGATCAATGCCACCAGAATACTGTACTTAGAAACCTGTGAAATTTCCTGCTTTCCAAGATGACTAAAGTTGTGGAATCTGCTGAGCATATGGCTCGCCGCTATACACTACAAAAATTGGAACATGTAATCGACAACCTTGAGATGGATAAGTTTAGCCCCCAGGAACTGCAGAAAGTGAAGATCCGCACTGTCAGAGAGGATTTTGACTCTATCAGTTGAACAAGCTTCTTTATTCCTTGTCCACCAAATCTACCTGTGACAATATGAGTTTATCAAATGCGACTATGTGGGATACAGCAACAGATCAGGTCGGGAAATCAAAGACACACTGATCTACCATGCACAGAAATTGAAATACTACCTTGGCAAATATCTCCTTGGGGTCTGAGTGCACTTTTGATCAGGACTCTGTATGGTGCTATAAAGAGTAAGTACTTACTGCCAATGTGCATTTCTTTTAAACAAATATATGCTTACGCACATGGGCGCGCACAGCATCTGTTCCTACAGACTTGGACAACTCTGGGAATATGATTATTCTCCAGTGGGCAATGATGAAGAGGAACCAGAAACCCCTCGTTGTCTGCAGTGGTGTGTGGCATCAATCTATCATCACTGCAATACAGAGAGAGTTCCACATATCAAGGGTGTTATGATCTATGATACCAATGGAGACAACAATAGCCTTCTCAGAGGCGAATTGCTGTCTCTTATCCAGATCATGAAGGGCCATCTATCCACTGTGCGCTTTGTTGATCATTATATTGCTCCTGTAAGATTCCTTTTTGTTTCCCCTTCCCTCTCTCATGTTGGATACACGACTTTTTCCTCATCCTTCATTTTATATTGACCATTACCACCATCATCATTTTTCATTTTTTTGAAACTTTGCTAACTGATTTCCCTGTCTGATACATATCTATGTAGGTCATGCTCTTCTCCATAATGGGGCCGCGACATGCTCAGATCATTCAAGGACATTTCAATGGCAGAGAACTTGTTGTCCAGTACAGCAAGCTATATGACTTTAGGTGCCAGAAAGATGCACCCTTGCATTTCTTTGCGCTCTGGTTTTTTGGTGACCCGACTGCTGATACTACTATGCAGAAATAAATAAATAAATAAAAAGAAAAAGAGTCTGTTTGATCAACAGTTATGTTACTACTTACTGGCTATACATATAGGCTAGTCGGAGAGGTCCCATATAGAACGTAGCGAAGGTGAGCTCTAACTCTCAATCTATCGAGTAATTGACCCTTTTTATATGCCAGTCTCTGGGCCAAGAATGCTAACTAATAGGGTAAAACATATATTCTTTGGGGATCCTTCAGGCACCATAGTCCTATCAAGTGCTGCCAATTAGGTGGGCATTTTGTAACGCCGTAGGTTATATAGAACCTGCGGACCGGAGGTTAGGTGATTGTATAAGGCACCGACCTGATTCCCTAGCGCGAGGCTCTACCCGAGGGTATATAACCGAAGGCGGGGGCTGACCCCTTTCAAAGGTCAGCAATTAGTTCTATTACCTTCGCTACTATACTGTTAGATAGCAATATAACCTTCGGCATACTCTTATATCTCTTCACGCACCATCTGAACCTCATAGACAGTAGTCTTGTAGGCTCCTTAGGCTGTCCAAGACCTACAGCCAGACCTCCCCATCTGTATAACCAATATTTTCGGGGGTTCTAGGGGTGGACCTGATTGGCTGGTATAGTAAGGTTTGAACGGTCCTAATTAGGTCTGCAACTAATATTCCTTCAACATCAGCTTACTTGTGGATTACATTAGTGGTAATATTGTCAAGGTGGCCGGCTTAGCTTGGTTGGGTGGCCAGCTCACTTGTGGATTGCATTAGTGGTAATATTCTGCTGGCAAAGTGCAAATAGACATTGGACTGCATTGCGCCCCAACCATTAGCATGAACAACTGCATTCTTCTCACACTGCCCTTTGATTGCCCTGCTTTGCTTGCATGAATAGACAGTGTTATGTTCAGCCTTACAGTATCTTCTGAGTCAAAAAATTAACATCTCTCTCCATCAACCTCAACAACTTCATAGTGCTATGATCTACTATTACCTGTCCTGCCTGCTATTGAGCATACCTACCTATCTTTCTGAGTCTTTGCATCCACTCTGGGCTATACCAAAATGTCACCCGCAAACGCACTGTCATACGATGACTATTCGGTGGGATGGATTTGCGCTCTACCGCTGGAGATGGCCGCCGCCAAGCTCATGCTAGATCGCCTTCATCCCAATCTACCACAACGCCGGCGAAATGACAATAATACATACCAGCTTGGTGAAATTGCCGGTCACAATGTAGTGATAGCTTGCCTTCCATCGGGGTCTATGGGATGACGTCAGCAGCAGTGGTAGCCGAGCAGATGCTGGCAACCTTTCCTAATATCCGATTTGGGCTTATGGTGGGCATTGGAGGTGGCGTCCCAAGTCCGTCTGCGGATATCCGTCTAGGCGATATTGTGGTCAGCAAGCCCACTGATTGTGATGGAGGAGTCGTGCAGTATGACTACGGCAAGACAGTTGCCACTGGAAAGTTTGAACAGACTGGCTCATTGAATAAACCACCGCAAGTCCTTTTAACCGCAATTTCTGGCTTGGAGTCAAATCACATGATAGGAGAGACCCAGATTCCAAGATTCATATCAGATGCGACCGGAAAGAATGATACTGTTCAACTCAAGTTCGGTTTTCCAGGCCAGGACCAGGACCAGCTTTTCAATGCCGCATACGATCATGAGGGATCTATTCCTGATTGTGGCGGCTGTGGTCGTAGCCAAGTCCTGACCCAAAACTCCACGAAGTTCTCATATTCCACTCATCCATTATGGACTTATTGCGTCAGGCAACCAGGTGATGAAGGATGGTCGAACCCGGGAACGGCTCAGACAGAAGCTTGGCATTCTCTGCTTTGAGATGGAAGCAGCCGGGTTGATGGATCATTTCCCTTGTTTAATTATTCGAGGGATTTGTGACTATGCGGATTCTCATAAGAACAAGCAGTGGCAGGGATATGCTGCGGTGACGGCAGCTGCTTATGCTAAGGAGCTTCTCACTGTGGTTTCTGTGACAGAGGTTGATGCAATTTGTACCGCTAAGGAAGTTGTTAATGCCGGTAAATATATATAATCATCTTGAGCATAGATCAGTGTTGACAATATGCCCAGTAACCCCAGGACAATTTCAAATCCCCTTAGATATGACCAACGTGCCTGCTATCAACACGTTCATCGGCCGTGACTCAGACGTCAACCAATTATGGAACATCCTACAAACCCAAGCCTCCAATATGCGAAAGGTCGCGGTCCTACATGGCATGGGTGGTATAGGCAAGACCCAATTGGCCATCCATTTTGCTCGGCAACATAAAGATGAGTTCACTGCCATCTTCTGGGTCAACGGAAAGGATGAAAATATTCTCATTCGCTCGCTGGCCGCCATCGCACCACGGCTTCGAGACAGACCTATAGACGTGGTCACTGATATGAAAAATGAAGAACAGCTGAAACAAGAGGCACAGGAGGTTTTGAAATGGCTTTCTCAGGAGAAGAATTCCAACTGGCTTCTCATATTTGACAATATTGATCAGTATGCACCCGGTGATAATGATGTACATGGGGAAGGGGCATATGACATTCAGAAATACTTTCCATCTGCGGATCACGGTTCTATCATTATTACCACACGGTTGAAACGGCTTGCAGAGCTTGCAACATCATCATATCTGCTGCAACGGCTGCCTCTTAAGAAGGACTCCAACTTCTTATAAGATGTTCAGGTCATACAGCTAAGCCTAATATGGACCCTCCCACTAATGCAGGTGTTGACAAACTGGCACATCACTTAGATGGTCTTCCACTTGCAATTGTCATCGCGGGCTCATACATCTTTCGCACCGGCATGGACTTTACAGAATACTTAAAATATTATGAACAAGCATGGCATGATCTCCACACAGCGGCAGGGCCCCAACATGACTATTCCAATGGAAACATGCTGACTACATGGGCGATCTCCTACCACGAGATAAAGAGAAGATCTCCATCGGCAGCACAGCTTCTCCACCTCCTTTCATATTTTCACAATGATAATATCTGGTATGAGTTGATCCACAATGGTATCAATGCTTCAGATCCACCAGAGTGGTTTCAAGAAGTAGTATCCAGTCAAATTCAGTTTTCAACTACCATGGGAACACTGCTAGACTTCTCCTTAGTACAGCCCTCATTGGCTAAGAGCAGCTACACTCTACATCCTGTAGTCCATGCTTGGTGTCAGAATGAGCTTCAGAGAATTGATGCAAACCTCAAAGACACTGAGGATAGAAACTGGGCTATTGCTGTGGTTTCTACAGGCTATAGTGTGCCTCACGCATCAGAAAAAGAGTACTGGGTTCAGGAACAGCGTCTACCTCCCCATATCAGTCATGTTCAGAGAACGCTGGATGTCAATTGGAATCTGTCACAGGAAATTGCAGTGATAGATGCTGTGCATTCCTTTGGAATTCTTTATCGACATCAGGGCAAGCTCAAGGAGGCAGAGGAGATGTATCAGCAAGCACTGGCAGGCTGTAAAAAGGCATTGGGTCCTGATCATACATCTACTCTGATGACAGTCCAAAACCTTGGACGTCTCTATGCAGCTCAGGGCAGGCTGAAGGAGGCAGAGGAGATGTACCAACAAGCACTGGAGGGTTTTACAAAAGTTCTCGGAGCGGATCACTGGAGGACCCAACAGACCGCAGAGGGATTACAGTCAGTAGTCAAACGGTTGAAATCTCGCAAATGGGACATTATATCCAAGTTTCTTCATGGAAAATAGCTGCTTATTACTATATATCTTTCTGTCTACTTCATCAGAAATGACCATCAAATAGCCCATTTTCAATTATTATTATTATTATTATTATTATTAATCAAGTTTAACGTCCATATGGAGCCTTCCGGCTATGATAGACCCTGACCCCTGGGCTGCAATTCTCATTCTGAACTGGTAGTTCAGAATGAGAATTATTGCCTCTATCTAGTCCCTGGGGCTAGACCCCCATCTATGATTATTCTTGACCTTTTCCTCGCCCTAGACTGCCTATCTACATAGGGCTTCTGAGCTCTATAGGCTCTCCTTGTTTTCAAGCCAGTATGGGCGTCACCCAGTCTGTTCCCAGGCTGCCCCTATCTATTACCCATCTCCAATTTTTTCCGCTTCCTCTAGGGCTTCTAATCCCCATTCGTTATCCTTCCGGGCCCTTTCTGCTGCCTACCCTATCCCCTATCAGTTGCTCCCCAGGTTGGGCATGGCAGTCCCCCTCCCGAAAGGTCACTGGGAGGACCTGCCTGGTTGGATGGCTGTTGGGGAGGCCTAGCAGCCGTATAGTATAGCCTAGCTGCCGGGCCTCCAGCAGGGTCTCTGCCGGCTCCAGGCCTGCTTCCCTTATCAGGGGCCCTATTGGGGTTGTGCGGAACATGCCTGTGACAGCCCGGGCCTGCCTGTTGATCAGTTGCTGGATGCCTGTCAACCGGTCTTTTTGGCCCTGCCACCATAGTTCTGCTCCATATAGGGCCACTGCCTGTACTGCTGCCACCTGGATTCTCCAGACCAGACCTGGTGGCAGCCCCTGCCTGCAGCATAGGGCTTGCACCTGTGCCTCTGCTGTACAGGCCTTCCGGAGGCGGGTCAGGTAATGTGTCTTAAGAGTAAGCCCTGTGTCTAGCCATATGCCTAACTAACAGATAGCTTCTTGGTTAAATGGGACCTGATGTCCCCCAACTTGAATCCTTGCTTGCTGGACTTGGTCCTTTAGTTCCCAGCCCCGCTTGTGGGTAAAGAGCACTGCCTCTGTCTTCTCTGCATCAAATTGAACTGCATTAGCCTGTCCCCAGGCTATTGCAGTCTCCCCAGCCTGCCGCAGCTGTCTGCAGGCCTGTTCCACAGAGCTTCCTAGGGCTATAAGGCCTATATCATCTGCAAATAATAGGGCTCTTATCCCTGGAACTGCTGCTTTTATAGCTTCAAAGACCCCTGACAGATATATTGCAAACAATATAGGGGATACTGAAGATCCCTGGGGGACTTCTAAGCTGATAGAATGCTCTGGGCACTGGGTGCCATCTATCACAAGCTGGATCCTCTGGTCAGCTAGAAATGAATGCACCCAGCATTCCCTTATGTGTTTAACCAGCTTTACAGGGTCCACATGGTCAAAGGCACCCTTCATATCCATAAATAGGGCCCCTGTGAGCTGCTTTTGCCCCCATGCTTGGTGCACCTCTTGAATTAGACATGCCACTGCATCAATTGCGCTCCACCACTTGCAGCTCCCTATCTGCCCTGGGTGTAGTACCCCTGCAGCTTCACAATAACTGGATATAGCCTCTGCAGCTATCTTCTCTACCACCTTTCCTAGGCAGTTCAACAGGCTGATCACCCTAGATGCCTTTACCAGGGTGTAGTCTGGTTTATTTGGCTTCCGCAACAAGATCCTCTTTGCTGTCTTCCATGTCCGGGGATGGATTCCTAGCCAAAAGCATTGTCTGGCCAATGCCACCATCTGGGGGGCATTCCAGCTCCATAGAAGCTACAGGGCTCTAAAATTAAGCTTATCAACCCCTGGGGCTTTCTGAACAGCTTGGCTAAACAGGGCCTGTTGCACTATCTCCTCCCTGAGTTGGGTATGCCAGGTTCCTTGGGGCAGGTCTTCTTGGGAGCTCCCCCTGGGAGCAGGTGGGAAAGCCACCTCCCGGATTAGAGTTTCCTTCTCACTAATAGTGGTGGCCACCTGCCCCTGGGGGCCTCAGAGTGCTGGGGTTGTACTGGTAGCCTTTGGGGCAGTATACTGCAGTGCCTGCCAGCACTGGGCAGTATCTGCTGGGCCCAGTTGACTTCCAGAATCCTCCCCCTCAAGGCCCATTAAGAATGTCTTCCAGCACACCCTCTTCATCTGCTGTATAGTTCTATAGTAGGAGTTCCAGGCCTTCTGAAGCCCCCCCCTCTGCTATGGCTCCTGCCTGCCACACCTGCCTGGCTTGGGCATAGGTCCCCCGGGCCTGCTTGATCTCTGCCCCCCACCATTGCTTTGAGGCAGGAGATACCCAGATTGGCTTGGCATGCTGGTTGAGTGTAGCTATCAAGGTGTTCTGAATCCATATGGCTTTCTCTACTACATCCCCCTCAGTGCAGGTGTCAGTTAGGGGCTGTCTGCCAGTTGCCTGAGTTTGCCAGGCCTGAGTGGCTTGGTTTAGTGCCTCTGTATCTGCATGCAGGGCCTGAATCTGCCAGCCAGTGATCTTCTTAGAGGGTTCTCTGGAGTCCTTTCTCAGAGAGCTCCATTCCATAACTATCACTTTATGGTCAGAGCCTGTAGGATAGTCTTGGTCTACAAACCATACCTCTAGAGGCCCTAACTCAGAGATAGTCAGGCTTAAGTCAGTAATTGACATCTCTGAGGTTGATTTGGGCCTAATTGGTATATCCAGAGCATTGTTGATATGAAGATTATATATGTCAATTAGAGCTTTCAATAGCTCTGTATTTGTACAGGCCCCTGTCTGTAGGTTTCATAGAGGGCTGTGTGCATTAAAGTCCCCTAATATCAGGCTTCTTGCCTCTATTATTTGGCTCCATTCTGCATCCTTAATGGTGTGCCTTCACCTCATGTTTTCCCCTTGCCAGGGGCAGTCTGCCCCTAATCAGTTATCATAGCAGTTCACCACCCAGGTCCTTTGAACCCTTTCCCAGGCCCTGCCTAGCTCCCATATATCTAATGCCATTAGATATGGGTGGTCTAGTAGGTCTATCCTGGCTTCTACAGCCAGTTGGTCTAGCAGATCTCTGCAGACTGCCACTGCCACCTGGCAGTCTCTGCGTGCCCTCTTTTCTGGCTAGTATATTAGATATCCCCCATGCCGGAAGTCCCTATCTACATAGGGTTCTTGTAGACAAGCTAGGCCCATCTCTAGCTGTAGCCCAGCTTCTAAAGCCATGATTGTGACCACATAGGTCTGGCAGCAGTTATGTTATATCACTAACATACTGCCTGGCAGTCTGATTCTGAGCCAGGTCATGCTAGAGTCTGAGTGCTATCCATCTCCATATCCAGGTCCCTAACTGCTCTGTAGCAGTCTTTAAAGTCTGCAATGCCTGCCTTCTCTGGGAGGCCTGGGGGGTTCTTGGGCTAGCTGGGGCTGGTTGGCTTTGGGTTTTAGTAGCTTGCTGACTGGGTATAACTACTACAACACCTGTTGAGCTTGGTGTGGTTGCCTCTTGACTTCTTGTCTGGGCTGCTTTCACTGGAGGCTCAGATCCCTCTCTTCTAGTATCACCCTGCTTGCTTAGGTGCTTTCACACCTCTCTTTTCTTAGAACAGCTCCCAGCTGTAGCTGGGTGCGGGCCTCCACAGTTGCCACACTTTGCAGGCATATGCTGACTTGCAGTCCCTGGTTTAGCTGGGCAGTTCACCACCTTGCAGCCATGCTCAGCTTCTTCATGAGGCCCTGCACAGATAAAGCATAATGGGGGCCTGCTCCCACATGCCCTGTAGCTGCAATGTCCAATTCCACAGCACTGGGGGCAGACTGTATCTGGTCCCAGCTCCCAATAGTGCTCTGTTTGGTATCTAGAGCCCCCAAAGCAAATCCCATTAACTAGAAGCTTCTAGGCCTCCTCCAGAGAGCCCACAATAATGACAATAGTGGACCCCTTCTGCTCACTGCCTCTAAGCTTCTGTGGGTTTTGGAGCCATATAGGGTTCTGCCTTAGCTGGAACTCAGTGCGCAACTCAATCTCCTCCCAGGCTAGTTCTAGCCCTCAAGTCAGGTAGTGTTTGATAGAGACCCCATGGACCTTGACTCTATACCATTGCTCTGGGAGTTCCACTGATATCACTGCTGGGTCTGCCTGCCAGGCTGCTGCTACTAGTAGGTCCTTATAGTCTGAAAGCAGCATGGAGTCTAGGGAGCCCTTCTCTAACAGCACTGTCATTGCTTCTGTTGCTGTATAGCCCATATCAACCACACAGATAAACCCTGGGAAACCCTCCTCGGCCAGGCCCCAGTTTATGGCCAGTATTACCTCCTCCCTCTCTGCTCTGGGAGCCGCCAGACCTCCTTCTCTCCAGAATAGGAGCCTGTGCACCTTCTTGTTTCTCTCCTTCACCTGGGGTGAAGCTCCCTGGTTTCCAGGCCTTTATGGCCTCCTCCACAGGCTTCTTGGAGCCTCTGTGACCTTCCATTTTCTGAGTCTTGCTTGGCCTGGCAGGCACTGTCTGCCATTCTTGCCCCCCTGGCTTGGTTGCCAGCAGGGCTGCTATATCTGCATATGATGCCCCTTTCTTTGGGGGTTGCTTCATGCTTTCTTTAGGCCTAGAGGCCTCTCCAGCCTTTAAAGCATCCTTGGGTGCCTTCTTTGCTGTTGCGTCCCCTGCAGCTCTATTGGCTGGTCTGTGTGCAGTTTCTGACTGGGCTGGTGTAGAGGTCTTCAGGGCCTGTTGAGCTTGATTGAGCTCTGTTTGGAGCTTGCTGACCTCTAGCTCTAGGGTAGAGATCCTTGCTAGAAGATGTTCCTTCTCTATCTGCTGTTCTGCCTTCCAGCTGTTCAGCTGTTCTGTCATCTGGGTCCATATGATGTCCAGCTCCCCTTGGTGAGCCTGCTGTTGGCTTTTTGCCTGTTGCTCAATTGCCCCTGCTAGGGCTTGGAATTGCTTGCTGATATCTGTCAGTAATGCCCAATAGGGACCCCTATGGCCCAGGGGTCTTTTGCTGGCTTGTTGCTGCTTGATTATGTTTTGGACTCTGCTGGTCAAGCTTGATGCTATGCCATCCCTATATGCCCCAGCACCTCCCAGGCTGTTCTTCTGACTTGCTTGGGCTAGGTTCAGATAATTCTCATCTGTAGAAGGCCTTGACGGGCCCTGCTGAGTCCATCGGCTTGGGGTTGATGTGTCTGGCAGCTCTTGTATCTCAGTTGACTGACTTGCCACATAGCCAATTGCCGGGGTTGATGCGTGAGCTGCACCACCACCATGGAGCTCTGGGGCCTCCATGGCGGTTTATAGAAGCCTAGAGGCCTCTCTGGGTTGAATGACGCGTAGAAAAGACGTGTTTTGTATAGGTGCTGATTTTGATGTTCCAGGCATTTTTACCGTACCGGATATCTTTCAAGGGACAGTTGAATCCCTTTCGAACCGCCGACCGACTACGAGATCCTTGCTATCTATTCTGTTCGACTAGCTTCCCTATATATATATATATATAGAAGCTTTCCATATTGCCCTTATTCAATGTACAGTACAGTATATACCGTCCTGAATTGAGAGATTTCGAGAAGAGTAGAGAAGAGGAGATAAGTTCCAGAAGCATGTAGTATGCATTGTAGTGAGTGGATATTTCATGTACATGTCCTATATGTATATTTCATTTCCTTCACCTGAGATCATCTTCGGTAGAGACAGAGAGACAGAAGAGAGGGGTTTTCTTGTATGTACTCAAGAGCTTAGTCTTTTTTTTTCTTTTTCTTTTCGTTTGATTTTTGCGGTCCATTCGTTCATTTGCTATATTGTCCCAGTCCAGCCCAATCCAGCCCAGTCTAAGTTCCCATCCCATATTCCCGTCCGTTCTATACCGCTCATATTTCCTCCTTATGTTTATTTTCCATCGAAGTCTTCTCACGACAATCGCGACTCCGAGACTTCGACATCTACTCCTGCTCCACAGGAATACACTCCCACACGCAGCAATGGCAGAAGGTGTGCGAGCAGACGGTGCACTGGGCGAAAATCTCAGGATACCAGGGTCCTTGCATGCATTGGCACTTTTCCACTTATGCGTCAGCGCTTGGAACCTTCCCGTAATCAAAAAGTACATACGGTACGACAGACAATTGGATAGAAGGTAGGGATAAACTTACACAAAACACACTATTCCGCTTCTCAGGCTCTTCGGTGGTGGAGAAGAGAAGTGCAGCTGTTTCTCTTCGTTCCCTATCTGCAAGCCGCTGAGAGGTTGCCGGAGAAGCTCCTCCACGGGACGTTGGATTCAATCTTCTTCCTGATGCAGCTGGATTCGAGGTTCTTGACTGTCCGTGGTCGCGAGTAGTAGCAGCAGCAGCAGTAGTGTTGGCTTTGGATAGAGTTATGGTATTCTCATAAGATTGTGCCGTGACAGCCTCCTCCGCTGGCAATTTTCGTTTTCTGCTGTTGGTATTCGACGCTGGAACAGGCGTAGCGTTTTGAGGACGAACATCGAGCAGTTCGACGGACATTTCTCGCGCGGTCTCTTGCCGGACACGATTCTGACTCTCACTGCTTGTTGCTGCTGCTGCTGCTGTTGTAGCCGGAAGACTCGAGTCTCCAATCTCGTCATCATCACCGCAGGAGCTGTCGCTACTGTTGCTGGTGGTATCATTTTCACAATTATGATTATTATTCGCCGCCGACGCAGCAGCATTCTCATTATTCCTCTTCTCCTCAGCCTTCTTCCTCTTCTCTTCATCCCGCTCTTTCTCCTTAGTGAGATGACCCCCCGGCGGGAGCCAATCTCCGATTCTCTCCCCATTCTTAAAATGTACGGTGTCGATATGATCGAACCGCTCGTTCCACGCCCCCAGGCCCTGCTGTTTCAGCGGGATGATCATCTTGCAAAATCCGCACCAGAACTGCGACTGGCCGTTCCGTCCGATGCGATTCTTGCGGATGAAAGTGTCGATATCCTTCCTGTTCTCGATCCTGTGATCCTTGCTCAGATGCTGGACGTACATCTCCTGCCGGTAGAACAGACGCGCGCACTCCAGACCCGTGGTGTCTCGCTGCGTACAGCGCCAGCATTGGAGATGGAAGTGTTGGGAATTCTCGTGTCGCTTCCAATCCGCCTTGCTGCCGAAGGTCTTGTGGCATTTGGGAAACGTACAGCCGTAGGGCCGTTCGTGACGCTTCATATGTTTTCTAACAGATTGCAGTCAGAAAACACCCAGAAGAAGAATGGGACGGAGAGCTATACTTCAACTCACAACGCAATCGAGTGGTCTTGGGACAGAAGTCACACTTGAACACCCGCTCTTCCTTAGGCTCCGTTTCATGACCCGACGTTTTGCAGGTCTTGTCATGCGTTGCAGCGGAACCAGGCGTCTGACCTCCTCCAAGTTGCTCTAGAGCAGCCGAAAGGATCATCTGAATCATTTCCTTTCTCTTATTGCACAATGCCGCTTCGTCCCGGTCGATACTGTTTCTACGGTCCGTCTGTCCTTTGGACCCCTGTCTCCTTGGACTACTGGTCATCATCTTAGTCATGGCATCCACCACGTTCATCGCGGCCTCCGCTACGACGTCAGATGACTTTCCCTTGCTGCTGGAATTTTGCAGCGGGGACGATAACGGGCCCAGAGAATCGACCTCCAAAGGCCCTTGATCAAAGGAGGAGTGGAGATTCAGAGCTCTCAGACCGGGAAGCGTGGTGGACTGCTGTTCTGCGTGTGTCTGCTGTGAGACCGTCTTGCCTGAGACTGCCTCTGCTAGAATTGTGTCTCGGTCACCATACGAGCTGAAATTCTTAATCGGACTCAATCTAAAACCTGCCGAAGACTGGATGTCGGGATTCTTGACGATCTGACTTGGAGCAATCAGATCAGATGCGCTTTGATGTGCATCATCATTATTCGAATTCCTTTCAGACCTATTTGGCGTGGCCATCTGCATTTGCGGCTCCTGTCTCGTCGGCGAGGACGGGAATCTATCAACGACAGACGTTTTCTTTTCCTGCTCTCGCTTCCAACGTTGATACCATACATCAGATCTAGCCTGCATCAACAACACTTCCGGAAACCATCTTCTGATATCACCGCCGATGGGGCGACTCACCTGTTCAGCAGTTCGTCAACATCTTCACCCGCATGCATTCGGTTTATATGCTGGCGGAAATTGTCCAGGCGAGGCCACATCTTATTCCTCCTAGGACAGTTTTTGCCGAAGCAGATATACATCTTGTGCCCGCGTTCCGGCTTCTTCTTGTGAACACATCTCTTATGTCGTTCAAGGTCATTGATCGTTCCGAATCCTTCATTACGGTGGCAGTTCGGTTCGTCGCATTTAAATGGCTTCTCATGTCTCGCTTCATGTTTTCTGACGATCTGGTTAGCGACTGCGCTCTCATATATACATGGTTTAATATCGATGATACCTCTTTTCAGACGGACATTTGCCGCGCCAATTGCATCCTCGATAGTCACATTTTATAGTCTTATCCTGATACTGCACCTGGAACTGTGACGGCACAGCACCAATGGCGGCGCCAGAGACGGCAGCAGCAGCAGCAGCAGCAGCATCATCGTTGGGCTGGTTGGATGCTACAGGGTCAACTATCGACGTTATATCAAACCTATGGTTCTCATTAAAGGGCAGGTGCTGCGGACTAGGGGCTGAATCCAAGGGAAAAGAGGAACTGACAACAGAGCGTGTCGCGCAGCTTTTGGACCCGTACCCCGAATCCGAAGGAGGGGCGAAGCCGTTGAACTGGCTTCCGATCTCAGACGGCGTGCCGTAAGGGTAGTAGGAAAATCTTGCATCGGGCTCATTCGCCCGTTGGTGTTTGGCCGGATGGTGCGGATAATCAAGCACCGAAGAATGCGGCGGCACGCCCGTCACATGTAGTGGGTTCCACGCCTCCTGATCATTGTGTGGAAACCGGGCAGCAGTCTCCGGGGCAAAGGTATCATCGCTGGTCCGTGGAGAAAGGTTCTGAAATGGCAACCAAGACTGTAATAGGGGCCCGCTAGGCCGGATCTCTAACGCCGGGTCAGGCTCCATATTAGGGAGCTGTAGACCGAGCAACGATGACGAGTTTCTCAATGTAATCTCCGAGTTAGCTCTCAAATTATCCGGCGAACGATCGATCGGAGGCGGAGGCGGTCCCATCCGAGTATCCATGATGCCTTGAAGAACTTCGGCGGGATTATCCCAAAAGATTCTCCTCTCACTCGAATGACTCTGCTCCTTGAAATAGCAAGATAACTATCAGCTCGGAAGTTGAATGAGCAGAAAATGCCGAGACACTGTCCCAGATACGAAAAAAAAGAATTCGCCTTCGCCTTTTCTTTGACCGTGTTCAACAGGATCAATATACATAAACACAATGTAGACAATTAGTTAAAAAAAAAGCAGACATACATCCATGCCTGGACCCCCTGGTCCATACGACTGTACAGATGGACACCGCTCAGTCATCGCGCAACTCATCCAATCCGACCTGCCGCCTTGCGCCTCGCCAGCAGAGATGCCCGGCGGGATAATCAGGCGCCCTATAAAGAGGCGGGACCAAGCAAGTCTTTCGTGTCGTCCTCCTAGACCCCTGCGCAGGCCGCGTTCTAGATGGGAGGATACTGGTCTATCCCAGCCTGAAGAGAGAACAAGAGGGTAAAGACTGAACAAGGAATCGGACCTGTTTGATATTCGGCAGAGACGTTAAAAAAAGAACCAAACACTCTGCAGACTATACATTAAACTATGCAACAAAAACAAGAATCCGATAGACAAAAAGAGGAGAAGCATTACCGTTAAGGGCAAGTCACCGAAATAGGAAGCGAATTGCACTCAGCCTATGAGCAGTTTGTAAAAACCAAGGTCAGTAGGATGAAATGAAACATGCAGGCTGTCAGCCAGTCTGTAGATCTTTCTGCAAATCCATCGCAATGATGCGTGTGGTCCGTTCCCAGAGCTTGGATAGGTACCTTACCAATCCAACCTCTGTGCAGAGTCTTGGTTCCCAAAGCATACGTGTTCCCGAGAAGACTATTGGTAAACAATGCGGCCGTCTTCACTGCCCAAACGATGCGAATGCAGAAGGGACGGGCATAAAAAAAAACTGGGCCAGCCAAGGCCAGAAGCGTCAATCAGGAAGGAGATTGCTTCACTGTTCTCTTGTGATCTTGCATTGACTGGACAATAGATGGTGGGTATATGCTTCAGACTGAAGAGGATAAAGGTCGTCGAGAGGTCTGAGCCTCAAGTAAATCGGGCGGTGGGAAACCAGTCCTGTTCTAGGATTTTGCCCACTAGATGATACGCCACAGAGAGACCTGGACTGGCCCGAGTTGGGGGGGAAAAGGGATTTGCCGCCTGAGCTACCTAACCGGTACCGACCGTTCGCATCGAGGACGCCCTTTTAGGGCTGAGAGAAGAAAACCATTTTTGCTGCTTTGTTCCAGCTGGGGAGTCGGGGTCTCCGCGGTGAACGGGCGCTCCTGTTTTCCAGCGTGACGTTTCGGGGGATGCTCGAAAGAGAGACGACATATATGGTGGAGAACGCAGCTCCTGATAGCAAGAAGCCGTCGGTCAGGGTTGCATAAGAAAACATCCTATCGGGTTGACCGCAGACGGATCAGGCAAAGTCCTCATCCGTTCCTGGCCTTGCGCATCGAGAAGCTGACAGTGGACAGGCAGCGGCAAACACCGCTGTTGTGGCTGTGATGGGCGTGTGTTGAGCTGCGAGTCTAGTCCTGTCGGTTGATGGGTTGGACATCTCATGTGCTCGCTCTTTGATCTTTGCAGGGTTGAACGGCGACTGTGGAGCACTCGATGGCGCGGCGATCCCACCGGTCATGCGTGGGAGCAAGCATAAGAATAATACGGAGGAGTCGATGTATACAACGCTGACTGGTCCACAGGCCGGCTGGCCTGTTGCCTAACGCGTCTGCTAGCACTCGAGCGACAGGAACCGTGTCTGGAATCTGGAAGACCTGGATTTGGAGCTAATGCAGGCAGAACATCCAGGGTGCTTTTCTTGGCTATGGACCACGATCCCAGTGTACTCCTACATAACAGGAAGGAAAAAAGAAGAATAAAGAAGAAAAAAAAAAAAAAAAAAAAAAAAAAAAAAAAACAAGAACTAGTAACCGACGTACTTAC